>NC_037676.1:107571357-107657222 GCF_003255815.1 Theropithecus gelada
TAACTCATTTTTCTTGTTCATGAGCTCACCAAGGACTTTCTCATCCATGTTATTTCAGCTAGTTGAGGCCTTGCTATTCAAGAACTAATTAGCTCTTTTTTCAAATGATTTTTAACAAAGAAATGAAAGTCTAATTAGCCATTTCACTATTAGTTGTTACCACTGGAAAAAGTTTTGAGAGGAGAAGATTAAACCTAACACTCTAGCTAAAACGAAGGATTTGGGACTAGAGTATGGATTTCTAGTATTGATGTTTTTGTTCTTCCCCATAACCAAGGCAAATCAACAATGGACTTGTCAGTTGCATTTTAATCATACCCTATTTAAATATGTAACTTTTCCTCGCAAGATATTAAGTGAATAAACTAATTTTATTTATTCTACATTCTGTAATTTATTTTTACATTTCAAGAAAACACCTTCCCAGATGAACTTTCCTTGAAAATAACTTAATGTGTATTCAAGTTTTAAATACAGTGATACCATTTAGAGAAAATTTTTTGATGTTTGGCTAAATTGTGTGAAGAATATAGCATTAGATTTGTATGGGAATAAGAAATATTTTTCAAAAGTAGCTTCCTTTCTTTGTTCACTAAAAAGTATGAGTGGATATGTTAACTTTGGAGTTCTTATCCTCTAAGTCATATTCCCTTGGATTCTTTGTTACCTTCCCAATTCCAAAGGACTAGTAGGACATTTCAGAGAAACACTGCAGATGTTTTTGAAACCCGGTCTAACTCAACACCTGCCACTGTGTAAAATTATCAGTTCATTCTCTCACCAAACGAATAGCAGCAAAAGTCTGTTATTTCAGTCCAGAGAATGTGTTTTCACCATAGATAAAGAGGTAAGTATGTATCATTTAATACGGTTACATTTTTAAAAGCTGAAATACAATTAAATTAATAAGCTCAGATATGGCAATATTTGGCATTCTGGAAAGAACTATCTCTTTAAAGGTATTAGCATAAAGATAGCACATTTGTTTATTATGCTTCCAAATCAGCTCCTAGTATCTCTGCCACAGGTAACAATTGACTTTTCAGGCTTCAAGTTAATAGCCTTGTCTCTTGCTTGTAGGGATCAATATTAGTATTAATTAATCACCATTATCGGCACTAGGATCTGGTTCTATTTGTTGTTACATCAGCAAAATATCAATATAGAAAGTGGACTCTCTGATCGTCATGGCAACTTCATCTCTTGGGTCAAAGAAAGTTTATCTTATCTGTGCATAGAGAGTGGCAAACTGTTTAGGGATCTAGTTTGAACTCTAAGAACATTGATTTAGTTTTTGTTTGCGAATAGAGGCTGAATTCCAATCACAAGGGATAGGTAAGATTTAAATATTAATGCCGAGAGGCTTGTCTGAGAGGGTGTCATACCATTACTGTCAGGCCGTCTTTTTGAGATGACAAAAAGGTAAAGAAGAATTGTCTAGTCAGGATTATTGAAGGCTTTAGTAATTTGTGCTTTTGAGAAATACTTTTAAAAATGAATATGTGATTATCATTAGGTAGAATTGGTTTTGGTGAAGATTTCACATGTTAAAATAAAAGGCTATTCTTTTTTCTCTTTAATTTCTTCTTTCCTAGTCTCTTATTAATATCAACTCTATTTAAAAAGTAACTTTGAAGACTAGTTTTGCCTCACGATGAGTGTGAGGTAACTAGTCCTATGTCTACAGTGAGAGAGTTTTGCTATTTATTTTCAAGTCCAAGGAAGAAATTTATCTGAGGATATTTTAATATTAGCAAATACTTATTGCTAATAAGGAAAATCCTAAACAATAAGGTGAAGGAATAAATGTCTTTGAAGAATGCTTACAAATATAATAAGAGACCATAGGTTTCTAAAACTGGGAAACAAAATACACACTATTTTGCAGATATTTCTCAGATATGCTGATTACTTCAAATGAGCATTTTTTTGATCAGATCATTGGAAATTAGTCTTTAAAAAAAAGTTATGCCAGAGGGTAAAAGCTAGATTTAGGAATGATGCCTTAAATATTCTACTTTTCTTTTAGGATTATGGGCACTAAATACACTTAAATGTTTGTAGATTGGGGAACTCTATATGCAACTTATGCTTTTGGAGACTTAAAAAAATGAATGTTCAGTGCCTGATGGCTATAACCAATGCCACATAATTATTCATTCCAAGCATTGTCTGTAGGGTAGCTAAAAACTCTTTATATAGCCTGCAAGGTAATGCTATTTATTATTTAATATTCTGGTAGTGTTCCCATGTATGTAAAGCAAGGAATATACTAATAAGGGACACTAATATAATAGTTAATATTAAGTACACTTTCATGTCATCTGGTCATGTGCCACTAACTGCTTAGTTTTATTTATTTGTGAAAGTGCTCTCCTTTGAATTGCTAGAAGCTGTTGAATGGTGTTAGTCTGATGTTTTCATGTAGGTGACTTGGCTGTTGCTAATGTCAGATTTATCATAAACAACTCATAAATATATATATAATAAGCTATACATAGACTATCACAAAATATATAAATTTAATATCCCACACAAAAGCTGTAACAACTAGTTTTTGTGTAGGCCACTAAAATGCTATATTTTAATTAGTGTTTAAATTTTAAAACGAATTTAAAAATTATTTTTAAATGGGCCTTTATGAGAAGATATATTTAATGGTATTTGTCAGTTGATTTCTTTCTTAGAAAAATAAATTCTTTGGATGATATGAATTATTATAATCCACATTTGGAAAACTTTTGTGGGCCTTCTTTTACTGAGAGAGAAAAAAATATTTTTTAAGCTAGTTGACATCTGTATGATATTGTGTAGGAAGATTTCTTGCAAGTGTAAGTTAATCCACATAGATTTTTTTCAGTAATAATCTCTAAAATTGTTTTATTTTTCACAAAATTTGCAAAATTTTAAAAATATTAATAGAGTGAAGAATTAATTACAAAATTTAGACTTAGGGGAAAACTTTTTAAAAATTTTCTGTTAATATGGAACTTTAAACTTTTAATTTCTGTATTAATTACTCCTTTGGAATATTGAACAATGGTATACTCTTGAAGAAAAACTGTATTCGCTTCACTGTGGTATATCCTGAAATTATTGGGAGCCTGCAGTAAATTGAGGAATAGAAGATGAAAAATAGTGAATTGACAAGTCTTCAAGTTCAATTGAGGGCCACAGTTCTCTTACTCCATGCAGAAAAATAGCTAAAAATCATGTATTTCAAAGTATTTTCAAATAATGATGAAATAGAAATTGTAAATAGCAAATATGCTCAGTTTTGTGCATTTTCACTTTGCATACTACATTAAGATTACCTAATTTGGAAGAGTGACTTTAAAGCTTAACACACAATTCGACTAAAAGTTCTGATGATTTATAATTAACTGACAAAATCTGTCGTAGATTAATTTTAGCATATTTGGTATTCAAGAAAAGTTTTACATTTATTTTTTATTACTTACAATAGCATAAAAGGGCTCCCCCCCCATATTTCTAGTAGAAGCTTGTTTAATTTCCCATATCTAATGTCTCCTAAAGGTAAATGCCATGGACTGGTAAGCCTTCGTGCTCCTTGTGTGTGCTGAGAAGTTCAAAGGCATTCGTGTTTTTTTTTTTCTTTTTAATAAAACCCTGTGAATTCAGTGGGGATCATTTGGAATGATGTGTTTCTCACTATATACAAATTATTTTCATGGTGTGCATTTTCATCCATGGCAAATATATCAGTGTAATACCTCGTGATGTTATATAGCCCATACTTACATGATTAAGGTATGCATTTAATTGTATACATTCTGTGGAGAAAATTTATGCTGTTTTTAAATGCTTTTCAATATATAGCTCAGTGAATGTATTATTGGGAGATGGATGTATATTGACAACATTACCTATTAATGGAATGCTTATATTAGTCATGAAGCTTGTTATTTTGATTTTTAAGAAAAATCTAAAAGTTTAATTTCTCCTTGAAGAAAAACGACAAAGGGAGGCAAGAAGACAGTTACTAATGCCAACATAGAATGCTTATATCCACAAAATATATGTATATTTTACTCTTCTTGTTTTTGTGTAGAAATTATAGAACAAATATCTGCTTTGAATTTGAAAATTTCAAATTTGTAATCTGTGTCATAATTGTCTTCTTACCTCCACTATTTATGTATAGCAGTATATTCTGGACTATGCCATTAAAGTAGGAAGCCAGCTAACACAGATTTGGCAACAGCATTGAAGGTTTAAACATGTTTTTTCCAAGACTGTTGTCAATATAAATAGATTAAACGACTTTTAATTTTCTAAGTCATTTTTCTTTATTTAGGATAAAACTGTCTGAATTTGTATTGTGCACACTTACCAATCAGTTCTTCTTTCTCTTCTTGAAGTGACATTCTCAAATTCCCATTTTGGTAGCCTTTCTGCTTACAATGACATAAAAAGAACCAGATTTTCCAATTTTTTGGAAATATTGGGCCTCCCACCTCCAAATGAAGATTCAGTGTGCAGGGGAGACTGACCAACCTGGGACTTGAGTGAATCTGAAATATTCAAGTGTTCATTTGCAAATATATTAGGTAGCTGCTAAAAATATCACCCCACTTCTTAACAATGTGCATCTTGGACAAACAGGCGCATATTTTGTCATCAAGTTGCTTAAGCTTCTGAAGTCAGGGCTACAACTGGGTCAGATGATAAGATGAGCACAACAGAGAAACGAAGAGAGCGTCTGATAAAACCTGATTGATTGATGTCTGGCTTCCCCACCATCACAGGCAGTTGACAGTTAGTTTGGGATCAGATGATTTGGCTTTTGCGATAGAAGATGGGGCCTGCTAGGCAAGCCTGAAGGACAAAAAGGTCAGTTTCTGTGTAGTGTCAAGTAATGTCGAGCTCCCACAAGGTGGGACATTATTAATGTTTCATTCTCTCTCTTTTAGGTCCAGGCCCTAACATTTGATAGTCATTTAAAAGCATGAAGATTCAGTCTACAAACAGAAATGTATGACTAGTTCCCTGTTAATTTAATTTAATGATTTTACTTTGTTGATATCATAAAGGATGAGGGTATATGCTCATTTCATAACTAAATCATATTTCATATGATACTTCGCAATATATAATGACTTTTTGCATATTTTATTATAATCTCATGAGGTAAAGAGCTACAAAAGATCATAGCACTTAACCTGGCCAAATTTAATATTAAAAAAAACTTTTTGAAGAAATATAGGTTTTCTGGGGTGAAAAATTACTTCATAAATTAATCTAGAGTTATCAGTCCAGCTGCTTGGGAATTATAGGTTCTGAGAAGCTTAGGTTAAAAAATATTCTAGTGCATGACACAGACATGTCAGAGTTTGGGGAAACCTTGGTTGGCACAATGGGAGAACTTTGTATAGATCCATAGTTAGTGAATGATTGTGCTAAAATTTGCTGAACTTGAATCTTGTTGGTTGGTGATGGGATTATTAGAATGTTTCTTTGCATTTTAATAATGGAAATCTCCAAATTCTTGACACATATTCAAATCACCTTTAAAAATCTGTATTTGCTTGTTTTTTTGCTGTGATAGAAAAATGTTGTAGAGCACTTCTGAATTTGAACATAATTAACAGGATAAATGTTCTCAGAAAGAAAGGAGGAAGGCAAGCAGGCAGGCTGGCAGGCATAAAGTAGAATAGCTAGTTTTAGAATAAAATGGTTGCCAGTGTTATCCATAAAAATTAGTACCACTGTGACAGAATTGGAATTTGGACAGCCTGGATTTGAATTTAGATTTAGGACAGTTTGATACTCTCTAGAAATCCTCTATGATGTATCGTTTTTCTCTGAGTTTTGAGGGTCAGATCTCCAAAGGACAGTTGGGTCTCAGCTAATGCTGTAGGCTTAATATCAAGAAGATGAATTCTGCAAGGTGCCATATTGCTGATAGTATAAGTGGAATACTGCCTGAAAACACTTGTGCCAGAACCTGAAGTGGTACTCATGATAAGTCATCAGGCAAGGTGAACCGATCACCATTTCAGCAGTAATTAGTAATAGGTCCAAGAAAAGTGCATAAGAAAATGACCTAAATTCTTACTCTTCTATATAAATTTATATGGAACAAAACAATTTATGTCTATATATATATATACACGCACATATATGTGTGTGTGTGTGTGTGTGTGTGTGTTTCAGGAATAGTGAGGAATCAATAAAGTTATGGTTCCAAAAACTTTTGCAGAAAAGATGGTTCAGGGAAATGGTGCTGACCTTTACTGATCCTGTTCTGATGGTCACATTGCTGATGGGAGTCTGGTAGTATTATTTATTGATGGTAGCTAATAATGGTCAATAATTTTGTTACATGAGAGAAAAGAGAAAACAATTGAATTTTTATTGTAAAATCGCTGTGTAAGTCTGTGATACATTTTTCAGTTTTACAGTTAAAATAATTTAAGACAGTGTCACAATTGTCGAATGCCAATTGCTTGGATGGTATTTCAGTTTTTGTGTGTGTATCTGTGAGCAGCTCTCTAAAGGTTAATAACCTGTTTTTTGGTGTTCACACACACACTTAATATTATAGAATATCTAATACTTCGTGTTCAACCTTTTCCTCCCATTATTATTTTGTTTGTTGTTTCTTTTGTTATTCCGTCTGGTTTTGAACCAGATGGAATATATATATATATATATATGTGTGTGTATATATATATGGTTATATAATAAATAATTATGATCAACAGTTCTTATAAATGGAAAAAAAGAATCAAGGAGCTGGCCAGCTAGACTGCAATTCCATGATTAATCCTCCAGATTCAGAAACCTCATTTAAGAAAGAGTATGAGTTTGGGATGCAGTGGCTGGACTGATGAGTCTGACACTCTCTTTGATGTTCTTTGACTCTTGGTTTGGAAGTTTTCATTTTGAAGAAATAAGAACAGGGAGGTTCAGTTATGGGATGTTACTAGGGCCTGTGTTAGGGGATTTGTTGTTTCTATACTGTGGTTAGTACCAGTGTACTTTCTGTGGAGAAATAATCTCATGTATTACAGGAGATGAAACAGATGTTAACAGCATATTGTGCCTACTATCATAAGAAAGGAACATTATTACATTTTGAATGACAGATTTTTAGGTTAGGGTCTATAGGCTTTGAAGAGTTTGTGAATATCCACACATTTAATGAAAAATTTTGTGTATTCATGAATTTTTCTAGGAAATGGTTTTCATGAACTTCTCAATGGGCTTTACAGCCCTATCAAAACTTTAAGAGGACTCTAAAGAATTGCTATATAGACATCTATATGATCACTTGTTACATTTTAAAAAGTAACAATATAAAATAGGAACAGTTTCATTTTTATTTGCCAAAATTATTTTTTTTTCAAAAACATAAAGTCAAGTCATATCACTTCACAGCTCTTCCAGTGGACATCCCTTTGCAAATTAATACCTAAACTTTTGATCATGGGCTACCAGATCCTCCATGATCTGTTCCTTATCTCTGACCTGATCACTAAGCATACTATTGTTTTATAGCACTTCCTTACCCAACTCCTACCCATAAACCACTTGCACTCACTACATTTTATCTTTATGGTTCTTTGTTCTGTTCCGTAATCATGCCAAGCTGCCTGTCTTCCTGTTCTTTTCCTAGATTTCCATATGGCTGGCTTCTCATTCACTTCTTACTTCACATGTCAATTCTTCAGAAAGGTCTCTTTTAGCCTTTGCATTTGAAGTTGCCTCAGTTTGCTCTACAGACCATAACTTATGTATTTGTTAGATTATTTACTTGTTTATTAGATGACTTTTTACTAGAATGTAAGCTCATTGGGTGTGTGACCTAGTCTTGTTCACTTCTGTAACTACAGTTGCTGGAAGAATACCAGGCACACAGCAGATACTAAAGAGTATTAGATTAATGAATGAATGAAAATTTGTTTTAAAAACCCACATAATTTCCTGTGATATATTTTTAAACAATTTTGCCCCAAGAAAAAATTGTTACCCATGTGTGTTAAATTTAACTAAAATGAAAATGTCATTTAATATTCAATAAACAAACATATAGTAAGTACTAATTTTGTGTAGCATGTTAAGCCATGGGGTTGGGGCAGATACAGACTATGGTCTCTCCCTTCAAGTGGTGCATTAAATAGTAATTACACTATGATTTAATCATGATAGATAGAGATGTAAAGTGATGTGGGCATTGGGGTTCATAAGTGCGTCAGGTGAAGCCTCTAGGATGAGGTCCTATTTCAACTGGGTATTGAAGGAGGAGTGGGAGATTTAGCCATCACAAGAGGGAATTGTATCCTGGCAGAAACAATAACTCAACCAAGAGCAGAAAGGCATTAAGGAGCATGGCATTTTCCAGGTCCAGTGAATAGTTGTGGCCAAAGATGAAACTATGTGAGTGACAGAGAATGCATCTTGAGAGCTGATTTCGGGCCAAATTTTTAAAGGGCTTTGTGTGCCGTGTTGAAGAACTTGAACTCATCCTTTAGGTAATTGATGATCATTGCAGATTTTGAAAAATAGAGCCTGACCAGTGTATTTTGTATTTGCTCGATAATTGCATGGTCCTACCAAATTTCAATTTGGAAATGGAAGAGAACAAAACAAAACAAAACAAAACAACCACCACCACAACAAAAACCTTTGAGCTAACAACGGGCTTCAGTTAACTTTCATTTTGTGAAATTTAACAATTATCGCTATGTCGAATTCAACGTTAGACCTTCTGTGCTGCCCTCTAACTTTTAGATATGGATTTCATAACAACATGGTAGCTGATGGCTAAAACCATCCCTCAGTGCTTTCAGTAGTTTAGTTTGAATATTTTATTGAGGCTAGACAACACATGCAAAAATAAATGAACAGAGCATATCTTTTTAATTGAATCTGTTTGTGCTTAACTCATGAGATTGTCTTTGGTAGTAGCTTTCCATTCATTCATATGCATTAGCCTGGTTTTATAGCTGCCTATCAAGAGGTAAAAATATTCACTAGTAAGTGGGCAAAGTAATTGTTACTGGGATTGCCAATTGTTGCAACCTCTTTGAAAGACAATCTGGCATATTATAGCAATTAAAATTGCACGTATACTCTCTGACCCAGCAATTCTACATATCCCATAGAAACCCTCATACGTGTGCTCATTACAGCCTGGTTTCTAATAGCAAAAAATTAGAGGTCCTAAATGTCCATTAATAGGGGATGGGTTAAATAAAATTATGGTATAACCTTCTCATGTGTTGTAAAGGATAAGACAAATGTGTTCATGTTGATGTGGAAATATCTCAAAGACTTGTAAAATGAAAAAAAATCAGTATGGCATGCACCTATTTGTAGTGTTTTTGAAAAGAAAAATGAATAGATATTAGATATATTTTTCATAAAAATTTCTAAAAAAATATGCAAGAAATTGTTGATGGTTTCTTTGGGAATGAGGCCTGGGAGTTTATGGTAGCACTTAGACTCTTTTTTCACTGTATGCCTCTTAATATTGTTTTCATTTTTTAACCAAATGCAATTTTAATAAGTTACAAATTAATACGAATAACTAAAAAAGTAAAATATATACATTGGAATGTGAATGTTGGTATTTTCATACCACTGCTGTTACTGCTAGTAATAAACTGTGTGTGTGTGTGTGTGTGTGTGTGTGGTGGGGGGAGGGTTTTGGGGGGAGCAAATCAAGTATATATTGCCATTATAATTATGTTTTCAATTATTTGTCTTCCCTTCGTTTGTGTAGTTGAGAGGATCGAAGTGCTTTTGGGAGTTGGGAAGAAAGTAGGGCACAGAAAAATATTTTATGGAATATGTTAATAATATCTCTATAATTTTAATAATATTTAGTATCTCTCTAATTCAGACAATATGGGAGAGAATAGCTATAATGATAAATGTCTCTGAGTTCTTACTGAGTTTATATGAGAATATACCAAAAGTGAGCACTCAAGTGAAGATTACGCTTACTTTTACTTTAGAAAAAGAAACAATGCAGAGAAAACGGTTTTAAATACATTCCCTTTCAAAGTATAGTATTTCTCTATTCTCAACAGCATAGGTAGTAGGTGTATTATTAACCTCAGATTGCTAGTGTATGATAGTTTGGTTTTAGATAAAAGTTCTATTCTTTAAATTCAGTGTACTCATTTAGACTCTGATACACAAAAAGTTTATCTCCACGATGTTGTTTTCCTGAGTTCAGAAATTTTATTCTGCCCTGCCCGAAAGAGTTCATCTCTCACCCGTATCAAATGTTTTACCTTCTGAGTGATTTTAAGATGCTTGTTATTTTTATACATATTATTATATGCAGACATAGTTTTAAGTTGGCCCTGGGCCCAATATGTTGCTCTTTTTTGTACCTTATTAAGGATTTTCTTATCCTTGAAAGTCTTCCAAGCTATCTCAAGTGTTCTCGTGGGCAGTAGCAGCAGCAGCAGCAACAGCAGCAGAAGGAAATGAACGAGTGCATGGAGAGACCAAAGCTTAGAGTGTCAGTGGGGTTTGAAAGGATACCCCTGAAGAAAATAGAAAGGTTTTAATTCATAAATGCCAACATCAATAACATAAATACCCCCGATAATTATGACAGAGTAGAAAGAAAATTAAATAGGTTGAATTTTTGTCAAATAATTTTAAAAGTGGACATAAGGTTAGGAAACAAGTAACATATGGAGTTGAGGGAAATTATAACCTGAAAACAAATGAAATATTTGTTTCTCTCATTTGAAGGAACGTAGAGCCTAGGAACATTAATACAACTTGAGAAAGGTTGTTTTTAACCGTGGTGTCTTCTAGCATTTTCAGCCTCATTGGCACATAGGACCAAAAGGTCAGTTTCATTTAATTCATTCTCGTGGATTCTGAACAACCCAGGTAGCGCTGAAGATGTTATTGTATTTTGTAATTTACATTCTGAGTTTGGACAGAGGTACTACAAGAGGTACTTATGCTCCTGTAAGTAAATTCATCTAATCAGTGGCATTATACAATGACTTTATGCAAATGGAGAACTAATTTTTTTTTGGAAAAAAGTTATTCTCTTGTGGTATGTTTTGCCATCAAGAATTCTATTCCTGAAGCCCCAAAGAAGTAAAGGAAAGAATCAGAGGAAAATGAACCCAAAGTGCATCCAGCCCCTGGCTTGCATGTGGCCTGCTGATGTTCCAGCCATCAACTGTTGAAAAGCTCCAAGTGGTTTTCATGATGATAAAGTTAGTGGTCAGCACCAAAAATAGACCCAGAGCAAGGCCTAGTAGAATAAATTACTGAAGATGATCAAGTTAGAACTACTTCTGCTGAGAAGACTACACGAAATTTCTGGGATAAAGAGTAATGAGGATTTTTGATGTTACTAGGATCCATTTTCAGAGTTGGGTGGCCTGCTACGTGCAGCGTATTCTGATCAAATGGTGCTACCCCTCCCTAACTACCCTGTTGGAAATGTGTTAGCCCAGAGGTCTGACTGTCCTAAGAAATAGTGTTGCAAACTATCTACTTGAAAATAAGGATGTAGGTAACCTACATGTTAATTTTACAGTGCAAAATGCAGTGGCTGCCTATCAGATGGCATTTGAATGGATGTATGGCACAAAGTCATATATTTAAGATTTAGAAGGGGATTGAATTATACAATCATTCTTTAGAGAAGGGGTATGTTAGAGTGTTTCAGAACTCTGGAGTCTTTCATCGGGGTTCACGTTCCTGCTCTAACACTTCCTTGTGGCGTGTCCTTTAGCATGTTACTTAATCTGTGACTCAGTTTCCCCATTTGTAAAGAAGAGGTTATTAAGGAGATCTTATATAAGGGCCGTTGAGAGGATTCAATGAATTCACACATGTAAATAGTTTAGAACAGCATCAGGCATGCAGTAATAAAACTTTTCTAGATTATTAGTATTTTTGAGGTCAAATCCATGAAAAGAAATTGTTCTCTAGTAGTGGTAAATATCCTCAGGTATCTAAAATATAATTTTAAAGGTCTTTGGTTTGCATGTTTTAATTGACAAATATTTAAATGAAGTATGTTTTGGTAAATATTGTTTGTAGTTGAAGTAAGTTTTATAAAAAGATCTTGTTGAATACTCCAATTGAATAATTTTGCCCAAATCACCCTAAAGTAATTTTAAAAGGAATAAATACTTTATTCCCAATGTGGAAAATATTTTGAGCTTCACTGGGAAAAGCTTTATAAGATAGATTGATATTAAATTGTAATATGCTCTTCTCACATACACAGACCTATACATGCAGACATATACACTATATGACATACACATTATAGATATAGATGTATAGATATAGGTATCTATAAACCAGTAAATGTTTTTACAAACTCTGAAATCTGTTAGAGATCACTTTGTCTCATTTCTTGGTATTAAATAACACAGGGGTGCTTTGGTTATACTAATCATTACCAGAAAAAGTGAATAGTTTTTGTTGTTGTTTTGTTTTAGTATTTTTCCAGACCGTTCTGAAGTTAATACATAAAATTCCTTTAGAAAGATCCTGACTGGAGTATCTCAAAAGATCATCGAAGAAACCAGTTGGTTAAAATGCATTTGGATGACCTGAACACATAGTTGTTGTGTCTCTAAATCCCAGACATACTTTATTAGGACAATCCAGCTGGTTTGCTATTTCTATCTCCT
The DNA here is from genome assembly GCF_003255815.1 of Theropithecus gelada. Lineage (NCBI taxonomy): Eukaryota > Metazoa > Chordata > Mammalia > Primates > Cercopithecidae > Theropithecus > Theropithecus gelada. The sequence goes on from NC_037676.1 coordinate 107,584,017, forward strand.
CATTATCAACACGTTATGGTATGGCCTCTTCCCCCTCACTTCCAATGCCAAGAATTTGGCAGGGACACCATGTTAGCAAGTCAGAGACTGGGGGTGGGGCAAGGCAACAATAGTTTCACACTGCTGCAGGAGTAAGGAAAATGTGTTTTCTAAACATTGTGCTACTGGGTTAAGATTGATAATAGATATTTTTAGTCTCTTCACTTGAGGAATTTGAAGAAATAAAATTTCACAAGTCTGTAGAAACACTCTTAAAGAAACATTTTCTTCATCCTAGTTCACACTTTCACATACATAGAATTTGGTTGTAAATCTCAAAGCTCCAAAATTATTTGCCTTTCTCCTCTTTCCCACCCTTGCCAATATTATAGAAACTCAAGAAAGTGAGAGAAAGAAAAATATTGTCCCTAGGTCTTATTTCATAGTTTACATTATGAATAAGAAGTCAATAACTGAATATCATATCATGTTTTATTATTATGTGTGTGACCTTATTAAATTAGTGACCTTAACTATCCTCTTCTAATGTATTAGAGCATAGAGAGAACAGACATGAAAATTTTTTTGGTCATAGTTCATGTTTTTTTTAAATTTAGTGAAATGAAAAATAATCAGATGAGGACTTTACTGACAGCTTTATAAGACTGCAAATTTTGTGAGTCAGTTAAGCTCTTCCAAAGTTATATTATAACTTCACATAAATGTAGATTCTCAAAATGATAATGGTCATGTAAATGTTCTTCAGTTATAAGTATGTATGTAATTTTGTGTGCTACAAATTTGTTTCTTACAGATCTCTTCCATTAAAAACTCTCTTCGTTAGGATGACTCATGAAATATTTTCTGTACTTTGTTAAAAAGTTTTAAAAATAATTTCAAATTAAAATGATTTATTTACTTTTCAAAACTCATGAATTATGCTTGTATAGCAACCTAAAGGTTCTTTTTATGATATTCTATGATGTTGTTATAAAACATTAGGTTTTAATAAATAAAGATTCACCTTTATTTATCACTATGCATAGAGATATTTATGAAAAAACGAGTTAGTTATGACCTCTTCCTTCCAAATAGGGAAAAACTACATAATGATATGCTTTGTTCACATATATATTAAATTCCTTTTATTCAATTTGACTCTTAGATGCATCTCATGCATAGCTCGGGCACCTGAAAGACAGCAGGTATGAACAATATCAGTAGAAACTTAGTCATTTAGAAATTGATACCTAGAGATCATGTTTTATAATGTTCTTTTCCGGTCAGAAAAACAAACAAACAAACAAACAAAAAAACATGTTACTCTATAAGATACCTTTTGTTAAATCTTTACTAGCTTGTTTAAAATATAGTAATGGATTTTTGTTTTTTAAAAGTCTCAGTTAAATAAGGCAAGAATTTCATAATCTGAGAAAGGAATAAAGCCATTAGTGAACGAATATCTGTCCACAGCTTTTAGTAAAGAGAAAAATATGTAATCTTTTGTGCCATTCACTAGAGCAGATTTGTGCCATCAGTATAGATGTGAGTAAAAACTCAACTTTGTCTTAAAGCCTCAATTCCTTGAAGTTTTATCATCCCAAGGGAAATGAAAGAGTTGTCTCTATGAATTTGCGTGTGTCTTACCTTAAGGTTGTAGTAAGGCATATTGAATATACTGGTAGGACATTGAGATTTTACTGTGGGTAGAAAAAGAAGAATGCCAATTAAAGTAGCAATGGTTTATTCACAAATTAAAGAAACAAATTGTTCCCCTGGGTGCCTCCTTAATTGATGAAGAGTAAATAAGTAGGACACTGTTAACTAGACCAGCAGAGTAGGGCAGGCGTATGTCTCAGGACTGAGGTTAGAACCTCAGGCTTTCTAAGTGTGAGGGATTTGTAAATGAAGCTACTTTGTTACTGTCAGAATTAATATGTGGATAAAAATCTATGTTTTCGAAGCTCTTACACCTTTTTTTTGTATTTTTTTTTTTAAAAGTAGTTTTATGTTATTTTTGTACTATTAACATTCTACACTTATGACATTTCAGCCCCCTCACTACCGACACCGAACAATAGAACTGCTTCAATTAAGAAACAGAACATCAGCCCCTGGCATCTTATTCTGTTGTTCCATCTTTTTTGCTAGGGAGAATTCATTTGTTTCTTAATTAAGAAAAACACCAATAGCATGAAAAATCTGCTTATGGTACCTGAATGGTAATTAGGCAAAAGGTAAAAAGGAAACATGCACATACTTTCCAATAGCAGCCAAAATGAACTGGAGCTGATAAAAATGAACTACACTACCCTTGCATAAATGGAGGCTGAGAGAAGTGTACAGTCATTATGGCTAAGACAATATGCAAACTATCTTCAAAGAAATCAAATTGCTAGAGTGTTTTCATTTGCATGTATTAACTATTAACATAATGAGGAGAAGTGACATTGGACCCGGATTGTGTGTCTGTTCGGATTGATAATTCTACTGCATCTGCAAACAGACGCCCAAAAATCATGCTAGTAGTTAGATCAGAGTTGAACTCTGCAATGTGAGCTAAAACAAAATCTAGAGCTTGACAAACCTGCTGAGCTACTGAATGGTGAATGGTTGACAACTCTCTCATTCACGTTGTGTCTCATTCATATTCTCTCTCTCACTCTCCTTTTATTTAATTTTTAAAAACAATATTCTTTCAGTGTAAAAACTTACTTTGAGCTTGAAAGCAGCAAAATTGCCCTTTGGAACTTGTTTGTTTTCATCAGTGCGAGAATATAAGAATGGATGCCCCAGTGTATACATACGTTGTGCACATGTACGCTAGAACTTAAAGTATAATAAAAAATTTTTAAAAAGAATGGATGCCATAAAGGAGATCTTAAGGAATTATAGGGTTAACTTAAGGCCTGTTGTTAGAGGATTTGAAAATATTGTATTTTTATTTATTGCCAGCAAATATAAATCTAGGACTAAAGGAAACTGGCATTTATTGAGCTTCTCTCATGTGGAATGCACTGTACAAACTGTTTTTCATGAAAGAAAATGGAAGGAGTTGTTGAGAAAAATGAAGGAGCCATTGCAATGAGAAAACACCTCCAGCCTTTTAGATAACCTCAGGGTTATCTAGACTCACTGAGCTTCTGGCTGTTAGTTTTTTCTCAGCTGTAAAATGGGCCAGTGCAACTACATTTCTGTTTCCTATTCTAAAAATCTTTGAGATCAGGAGCCAATTTCAATGTTCTTAAAAGCCTTAGGGAAATTGGAAAGTCATCACTCAGAAACCTGCCCACAACAACCAAAATGCCTTATTTCTTTAGGAGTCATGGGATTTATCACACCATCAGATGACATTTGCTATTCCATGCTGGTAAGAAACTCTAGCAATCACATACATTTTTGACAAATTTTAAGAAGATAAATATGAAATACATTTCTTGATTGTAGAATTCCTACTTTTAATGTCCCTACAAATCAGAATATGGCTTACTTTGAAAGCAATAAATCCATATAATGTAGTTTTCCTTTTTTGTAAAAGGTATTGATGTGTCTTGCTAATGATGGAGACTTGTGATTAATAAATTTATTTTGTACAATTTTATTTATATTAACAAATACATATTTTGATCTTTCTATGAATCTACCTGGCACTGTTCTATGTACAGAAGTCAGTGCTGCACTGGGAAGGTAAGATCTCTGCTTTCACAGAACGTACATTCTAGAGGTGGGCAACAGACAATAAAAACAATAACTCAGTGAATGTGCGGTGCAGTTTCAGATTGGCCTAAGTACACGAAGAAAATAAAATAGAATAATGTGACAAAGAGTAACTGCTGGGACTGCCAGACAATGATCTGTTAGACACAAATTTCCTAAACTTGATGCTGTTGATGGGAGACATAAATTAGTCTCTTTCTTTGAAAAATGGATAGGAACCACTGTCAAGGGTGAGGAGACAAATGTCCACTAGAGACTCTCATCTACCCCAGCCCCCAATGGCCCAGCTTAACGATATTACCTTTTGAATGGTGTAAAGGCCAGTAAAAAAGCAGATGTGTCAGAAATGAAGTTAATGTCGTTACTAAGGCAGGCATAGAACATACCCTCATGGGGCTTCCACTCTCTAAAAGATGCACAAATCCATCCAAAATAATTATATTGGCTCTCAAGAAACTCATTCCAATGTGCTTTGATTTTTCAGACATGTCATTTATTTATATGGTATTTGCATTTTCAACAAATGGAGAGCAATGCAATCGCGCTGACAATGACATGATTCTGTCCATATTATGAGAGTGAATTTCTATCACGAAATACTGCATTATGGTATTACACAACATATGTAATATTAACAATGCAATACTTTATTGAAATACAATAACATTAAAAATAGATATTATTAATGTTAAGTAACAATGCAATATATAATGCATGTGGCAATATAGTATGTATATTACTGTAATGTTAACAATATAACATTATTATTAATATATGCAATATTAACACAACTGATATATCCTCGTTTTTTATATATATGTTTCCCTGAATGAAAATTTGTAACTGGTTAGATTAAGTGATAAGTACTGGCAATTTTTATCAACTATTAATACTACTGTTGTAGTAGCAGTTGGTGAAACTTTTAGGGTTGAAACCATGTTACTTCCCTTTTAACTTCATTTTAGATAACATGTATCACTGCTAATATCCATGGATATGTGGGACCTTAGAACCCTGTGGAGATTCTTTGGAACCCGTAGTGACTCTGAAGCATCTAGAACATTCTAAAATGTTATGGTTTTGTACTCCAAGCTAAAAGTTCATTGGGCTTTTGTGGAATAATTTCTTCACAGGTTGTTCATTTGGAGATGGCTAAGTTAAATGCCTGAGCATTTGCTACTATTAGTGAATGTAAACCTCTGCTGAGGGAGAACGTGAGTTGGGCGTAAAAGCAAAACTACAATTGCATAAAAGATTTTGATACTTCTGAAGATTTCTAATATGTGTCTTCTCAGATAGGAATAGATGAGTTGACAGTACTCTTTGAAGACATCCCTACACTTAATAATGTCTTATTGCTCTCTTTTCATGAATATGGAGATTATAAAGAAACCTGTTTCATATTTAAGTGATAAGTTAACCTTTCTGCCACATATGTTGGTTATAATGTCAAAATCTCCTTTGAGAAAGTCAAGTTGATGAGCTGTGCTGAATCATTCATTCAGATTCAGCCCACAAGGATTAAAAGGTGAAAGCAGGTATTGTCATATTCTCTTAGAAATTACCCAAGAATTAGTAAGCACAGTTGCTCTAGGAGAACTCTTGAAGAATCTTTCTCTTGATGGAAGGGCACAACTGAACACAAATTGGGTAATTTGAAAAAATAAAAAGACTCAGAGCAGACGGAGTCAAGAGGAATGTGTGAAACATTCGGATGCTCACTAACATTAATGGGACATTAATATTTTCACTTCAACTTGTCTATTTATCTAAAGAAAATAAGCTGTATAAGAGAGCCACAGAGAAAAGACTGAAGAAACTCATAGAAGGGAATGCAAGTTCTCAACTTATATTTACTTTAAACTAAAAACAACAAAATTTTCCTAAAACAAAGCAAAAAAGAAAATATAAGAAAAAAAGAAAAGAAAAAATAAAACTTGCTTTCTCTTACCGATTACAATTTTGTTGATTCTATTAGAAAGAGAAACATCTGATTTCACTTTTACAAACTATTATTTGTTTTTCTGGATACGAAAATAGCAACATGTGAAGTAATAGATATCTAGGTTTCTTAGTAAACTGTGTCCGATGCCTGTTATGCCTAAACTCCTAGGTCTGGTCCGTAAAACCAAAAAAAAAACCAAAAAAACAAAAAAACAAAAAAACAATCTTCTGGAGGCAGACTCAAGTGCTTAAGGCTGAGAGGGGATATACTACATTCCTGAAAACCTTGAGTTATTTTTATTTAAATGGCTTTTACTCTGGTTCAATGGGAAACATGAATTAACAAGATCAGGTTTCAAAGCTCTGTGCAGGCTGGAATGATACCCTAAAACTGTTGGTGAACATTTAGTAACAATATAGATTTTGGTTAAAAAAATCAACTTTATTAAGTACAGGATGGGAAAATGAACTTTATTTGCTGCTAAAATGAAAACTTCATAGGTGTTTTAGTTAACTGAGTTTTCAATGGAAGTTGCTGCATTCCAGAACCATTCTGCAATGTTCAGCAAATGACAGGAGTCCTACTGTACTTTGTACTAGCCAGTCACATTTTGGGTATTGTGTTCAATGTCATAATCCTCCTTAAAACTCAAGTATGTCTGGAGGTGAACAGCCAGGATAACAGTCAGGCAGTAGCTGAAGGAATTGGGAATGTTTAATAGGAGAAGAAAATTCTGGGTTTTTTAATGAGAGCTATATTCGGGTATCTGGGGAACTCATATAGAAAAGGAATTAGCTTTCTTCCTTATAGGTCAGAAGAAAATAATTCCAAAGGGTGCTCTGGTTCTACATTCTACTCACTGAAAGCACTTTTGAGCTCAGCATCAGTAAAATAGCTAGAGCTGTTCAAAATGGCCCGGCCTTCTTTGAGGATAGAAGACTACCTTGTCACTGGAAGCATGGAAGTGAAGGTTTGCCTGGTTAAGTACTTGCTACATTTATTATTTAGTAGATCCTTGGAAGGTAAGAAGTAATAGCAACTAGGAAGTTAGGGGTAAAACAGGAGTCGGTTTCTGGGTGATTTAATATTCTAGATGGGCCCCAGAATGTTTTAAGTTTCTTTCATTCAGTTCAATTTTGGAAGGATTTAGTTGGTACTTATTGTATTAGTCCATTTTCATGTTCACATACCTGAGAGTGGGTAATTTATAAAGAAAAGAAGGTTTAATGGACTCACAGTTCCACATGGCTGGAGAGGCCTCACAATCATGGCAGAAAATGCAGGAAGAGTAAAGGGATTTCTTTCATGCAGTGGTCAAGAAGAGGACTTGTGCAGGGGAACTCCTCTTTATACATCCATCAGATCTCATGAGACTTACTCACTATCCCGAGAACAGTACAGGAAAGACCTGCCCCCATGATCCAATTACCTCTCACTGTGTCCCGCCCACAAACACATGGGAATTGTGGGAGCTACAGTTCAAAATGAAATTTGGGTGGAGACACAACCAAACCATATCATCTATCAAATCCTTCTTATCACTATTGTATAAGCAACAACCAAAACTTCTGGAAGCTAAACAAGCTGTCAGAACTCTCAAAGCCTTGGGAGGGGCTCAAGCAGTATATTCAACTGGTCTTATATTTTTACAAAATATGCAAAATTAAAATATTTTAGCTGCATTTTTTTTTAGGACTGCTAATTCTTCCCACTTTGACATTCCTTCTGCCACAGTTCAGAATGGCCACAGGCATTATTAGGTTTCTGGGAATATAATGGTCAGATTTTTAACATTTGTGATTTACTAAGATTTCTCTAAGTAGATATTTATTTTTATACACACTATGTATTTGTAATTTTGTATTCTCCTATTACAGAGGGTCCTTAGTTGTGTAAGCTTCAGATCCCACAATACCTGGGTCTATTTCTGTGTACCCCCTTCATTTATATCCATATATACACATATATATATATGTGTGTATGTGTGTGTGTATATATATGTGTATATAACATTTATATATATACCATGATTCTAAATACCTCAAATAGAAAGATGAATAAGCCATTGTCCTTTATATCAAGTTATGGACAATGTAATGGAGGAAGCTGAGGAATTTTATTATGAATTCAACTATTTAGTTGAAGAAATAATTAAAACTAATATAAAATACAATATTTTTATTGTATTACTCCTGTTTTACCCCATTACATTCATGGGCATTTTTAATGTTGAATAAGAAATAATTAAACACCAATGAGAAAGTTAAGAACAACAGTGATTCTGAGCACTCAAATTCAAGAAGATCATGTTCTTGAATTATAATCTAATAAATGTATATATTATTCCTATGGCAAAAGTGAAAAGGCTGTGTAATTGTGTACATCTTATTGAATAGGCAACTAATATATATATGAGGATGTCAGTACACTTTTATGTTTTGGTGAAAAAACTGCCTTGACATCATAAATAAACTCATTTTGGTATCAAATCTGGTGAGGCCAGCTGACAAATTTTGAGGATCTTAACAGAAGAATTTTTCCCCTATCACAAATCAGTAATAATAGGTTACCAAATAATGTACTTTCAGACAATCTGGAGCTTTTTCAGTAACTTCGACAAACTTGTTAGTCTTGTACATCTTTTGGCCAAAGTTCAGTTTTGTTCTTGTTTCCATCTTTTGGAAGGCAGGGATGTGGAGCATGTTTCTGTGCTGACATCTCTAGCTTATTCATGATTTTTTTTTTTTTTTTTTAATGTCCTGTGTTTCTAAGCTAACACAGTCAAGAGGTGTACCATGACTCTGATTTCCCTTGCACAGCAGCATAATTTCTTCCATCACGGGAAGTTCATGCTTCCTTAAATGTGTGGAAGCTCTTTCAGGTATTTGGCTAGCTAGCAGGCGATATTTTCATAAATGTTACGGAAAAGACTAGTTGAAGAGGAAGAAATACTGTTTAGTTTGTTCAAACACAACTGTTGTGGGGGAGAAAAAAACAGATCAAATCTAGTTCTTTTTGTGTGTCTCCATTGTTAAGATCGATGTAGTAGAGAAATTGGGAATACAAATGTTCTGTAATAACGTTGTTATAATCCCAGAATGAATTATATACTTAAGCACATAGACCTGTTTCTAACTCTCAAATAGGATTTGGTGATTCCATTTTTTTTTCTAGAATGTACTATTATATTTTCCCACTTATATTTACAAATCAATTTCATTATTATCCTTACATACAATGTTTCTAAATATTATTTTTTCTCTGATTTGAATATTTAATTGTTTTCAATAAATATTTGCCATGCAAATACAGTGTATCTGAAATTGATAAGTATTTGAATGATTTCTCTCTTTTTTTTTTTTTTTTTTTTGAGACGGAGTCTAGCTCTATCGCCCAGTCTGGAGTGCAGTGGCGCGATCTTGGCTCACTGCAACCTCTGCCTCCTGGACTCACGCCATTCTCCTGCCTCAGCCTCCCGAGCAGCTGGGATGAATGATTTCTCTTGAACTTAAAAATAAGGAAAGAAAAACATACTGTAAATATTGTTATGGCATAGATATTGAAGTAGATAAATGGATAGATTTAGTTCTTGGGCCAGGCACAGTTGCTCACGCACTTTGGGAGGCTGAGGCAGGTGGATCAACTGAGTTCGGGAGTTCGAGACCAGCCTGACCAACATGGAGAAACCTCGTCTCTACTAAAAGTACAAAATTGGCTGGGTGTAGTGGTTCATGCCTGTAATCCCAGCTCCTGGGGAGGCTGAGGCAGGAGAATCACTTGAACCCGGGAGGCGGAGGTCGCAGTGAGCCGATATCACACCATTGCATTCCAGCCTGGGCAATAAAAGTGAAACTGTCTGAAAAAAATAAAAAAATAAAATAAAACAAAATAAAATAAAATAAGAGATTTAGTTCTTGACATACTTGTTTTAAGTGTTACATACGTAATTAAACTTAATAGGAGGAGAATACAATACTAAACATTTATTTCCTTCATTCAGAAGATTTCCTGGGCAACAGTGAGATGCAGTTATGGCAAATATATGTGTGCATTACATATTACTTCTGGAAAAGGAAGGAAAACTTTCATTGAGAGCCTTCCTATGTGCTAAGAACTCTGTTAGGCACTTTATAAGCATTTAATTTAATTTTCTTACATTATTTACCCGCATTATCCTTTTATGTAGGACAGGGACATAGTTCCATTTTGGAGACATTGTTCTGGGCCACACTGCAGTTGACAGCCGATATTTGGAATAGGGTTAGGGGGGTTTTTTCATAGCTCCATTTTGTCAGTGAAAGGGCTTCTGCTGCAAAATGACAGGATCCAACGATGAATGAGATGAGATCATGTAGGTGGAGATGGCTACAAATAGCTCTGCCACATTAGCGCTCAGTAAATGCTAGTTGGTTTTGAATCATGGTTCCTATCCTTACACGGCTGGCTCGTAGTATAAGGAAACCAGATGTAGCCATAGGTACAATGTGGAATGAAATGTCCGGAGAACAGCACACATCGATTTAAAGAAGGATCCATGGAGATTAAAGTTTGGTCTTTAGTTCTCTTATTTGAGAAAGTATATTATTGGAACTTTAAACAATTTTGAATAATGTAACACCCCCGCCCGGCCCCTGAAAACCCTTAGGTGTCAGATAGAAAAACGTACTGAAGGCACTTTTTATATACTTTGCAGAAAATATTCAATCTAAGGGTGATTATTCTTTTAACATTAAAAATTCTTACTGATTGCAAATTAAAAGCCTGTATGAAACATGAAATTTCCAGTCATTGATGTCAATAAAAACCTTATTTTTTTTCATAGCTTGTGAGATTTCGCTTAGCACTGGTATAGTCTTACAAAGTTACTTTTACTCTATGGAGTTAATAAGATGTATCCATAAACCTTAATGTGAAAAATAAATGCATATTCAGTGTGAAATGTGTGAAAACACAGACAAGCCCCAGTTCAGTGTCCTCTGTTCCTCCTGACACCAAGAGGTTATATTTCAAATAGGACGACTAAAGGTTTTAACATCTAGTAGTATGAAGCAGGTATAGGAAAGAATGAATGACATGCCGAACCAGCAGTGACACACACAACCCCAAGGTGGCATGTGGCATACCTTTTCTTCATTTACAGACATGGCATATGTCAGAGTGCTTGGCCCTACCGCACAGTTGGTTTGAGCAATTTCCATTCCATTATGTTTTCTTACAGCTTCTGTTTTATACCCCCTCCAGCTTATTCAACTGTTTAAATTTCAAATTAGTTGCTTGTCTTTATCATTCATTTTTGGATTAGAGAAACATATTATAGCCGTTTGACATGTTTACCATATTAAAAATAATAACAAAGAAAACAAAAATGATAACCCCTCCCAACATACTCACGACTTAAAAGGTTATGTTGAAATCACGGGCTATTTCAAGAAATCACCTTAATCCGGTGTGATTGACCAACTTTTCCAAAACATGCCTATCCAGCTTGAGGACATTGAGAAGACATTTGTGTGTGTGTGTGAGTGTAACATTTTGAATGCTGGGATAAAATCGACTGATAGAAGCAAGTTCTAACAGTTATTTCTTTACTTGAACATTTTGGTGGTTCTTTGAGCCTCTCACAGGTTGCATCACAGTCTATGTGGACAGATGAAGAATCATGTAGTAAGGACCAAGGAAATGGTGACAAATAACAGAAAGTAGTGTTGGTTATATTTATATAATGCTGACTGTTCCATGCTTTGCAATCGCAGGTATGATTTTCTTTCAAGTCATTTGTATAAGAGGCAGAGACTTACAATCTACCATTCTAAAATTTGAATTGCTTTTCTAGAAATTCAGTAGAGGGGCTCTGTGTTATCTCTGTAGTGTCTCATCATGTGACACACATCAGATTTTCATCATGGCTAGCTGGGATCCAAATGCCAGTGTGTTTGTTTCTCTAAAGTTTTTGCTGTAAAATTAAAGTGAAAGGCTATTGATTATATTGCTGTTTTCCCAATAGTTTATTGTCTTACTTATACGAAATGTGTCTCACTTATAAGAAATATAAAGAAGAAAAGTATATTAATAGCTAATGTGTGCTGTGACTACATGAAACTCAGGAATTCTAATTTGCCATTGATGTTTTTGCATTTTACCTCCTGTCCATTTCTTTCAAGGGAGGGACAGGGGGCAGGTATAGGAATAAACCAATAAAAGTCTTATTAGATGATTGACATATTAGAGCATCCATTTAAAAATAGAAAGTCAACATTCCCTTTTGTAATTAGGGTAAAAGACGACTAGCATTGAAATTTCATTTATAAGTTTGAAATCTGGAATTGTTTTATTTTATTTGCAAATGATTATGAGGTTGAACAGCACACACTGTACTTGACTCTCTGTTGTGAATTCCCATATGATCAGCATAGATAATGGAATATTTCATCTTCTACTTAAAAATCATTTTCAAAAGGTTTGTAAATATTTGTTTCTCAGGGATCCATTTATCTTCTTCAGTTCCAAAGAACTGTTGTGGGGTTACTGAAAAAGATGATAAATGAGCTCAAGAGCCTGGGTTTAAACTGTCCCACTACAGGTTTTACTATTATTTGGTAGACATGCAAAATCTGTGAATGCATTAATATTAACTGATGAGGTTCTGGATTTTTTTTTTAAGGCCAGAATTTTGAAAAGAGAATAAATCAGTCATGAAGCTATTCGGGCTTTTATTTATCCATAGTTAGATCCATATGAAAATTCAATATAACAAGAAAGAAAAATAGCTGGAAGACATTCCTTTTCAAAGGAATGGTGGACTTTAGCTGCCTAATTCCCATTCAATTCTGAGGACCTGAGTAATGTGGTCTGTAATTGTATCCAAACCTTATAACAAAGAAAGTGACAACAAAACCCATCTGCTCTTAGGTGTCCTTGTACACAATACAAGGTATAACCTGGAATGAACCATAGGATATTTTGATTAATTGAGCTTAACTGATGGGTATCCAGAAACTCTGTTTTATTAAAACCTTTGTTGAAATTCTCAGTGAAGAGTTTATATTCACTTTTAGGTGAATGTAATGAAACTGAAGATGATTTAAGACCTTCTAGAAACTCTGCATCATGATTCTAAATCATAAAGTTCATTGCATACATTGTGTAACTCCAGATATGAAGATATGGGAGATGTAGAAGTCTTTATTTGATATGTACTGACTCCAATTTCTTACAAAAGCAATATAAACAAAAAATACATCTGACTACCATGATACAACACTTGTTTTTCTTTTTCTATATTTTTATGTAATATACATGTAATTGTAGTATAGATATAATTTCATTGTGATTATAACTGGAAATATTTTTCATCTTTCTACATAGCCTTCTTGACTTTCATTTGTATTTCTGCTCTGTAGTCTCTTAGTTGATTTGTTATAATTGATTTAAACATTATATTATAAGGCATTTGAATGGTTTCCAATTTTTGTAACTAACACTGAAATGACTCAATTAGTGCAATAGTTTTTTTACTTTTTTAAGATTTTCTTGAAGGGTAAATTTCAAACAGTGAGATTAGTGGATTAAATGATATATACTTTTTAAGGGGTGAGGGTGCAGGAGGAAAGGATTAAGAAGGAAATTATAAATTTGGCATTAGACTTCTAGAGTTCGTACCTCATTAGAAATTCTAGAATATCAAGGTACATTTTGAGCAGGAAGTGGTATCATTAAACAATAACTTGCCCAGAGGCTAAAGGCAGCCACCTTCGGAGAGTCTGTTAAAGCAATTCAGGTGTGCAGAAATGATTTCCTTGGCCATAGGTGGGTTTTGAAAAGGAAAGGAGCATGGCAATCTACTCCACATTGAGCACCTGTCCTGGTGCTCTAAGGTTAAATAAGAGACAGAAAATTCTACTCTAAAGGTTATGAGATATTTGATTAGTGAAAATATTCATAGAACAAATAACCAGATAAATACAAAGATAGAGTACTGTAGATTGAATCAGATAGGAAGACTGCACAGACTGAATCTTAGGCCGAAAGATGAAGAAAATGAGAGGTTATTAGTAGGAAAAATGGAAAGATATCTTTCTTAGGATAGGGAGAGAGCAAAGAAGAAAACTTGGTAGGCAATTGTAATTTTGTTGGAGGACACTGAGGAAATGAATAAGATGTCACCTTAATGGATATTTTAGCACATCAGTATACTCTTTACTTACTCATTGGTTCATCTATTTATTGGCGACTTTTGGAGGATACAAAAGTGTCGTACCTTCCCTGATATGAAGATTATCATATTCCATCTTATTTCACAGTTGAAATAGATAGTCCTCCCTCAGTATCTGTGGAGAATTGGTTTCAGGACCCCTAGCAGATACTAGATCCCAGGTAGAAAATGAGTTAGTAATGGGCTGGGTGTGGTGGCTCACACCTGTAATCCTAGCACCTTGGGAGGCTGGTGTGGGCGGATCACTTGAGATCAGGAGTTCGAGACCAGCCTGGCCAACATGGTGAAACCCCATCTCTACTAAAAATGCAAAAATTAGTTGGGTGTGGTGGCACACGCCTCTAATTCCAGCTACTGGGGAGGCTGAGGCAGGAGAATCGCTTGAACCTGGAAGACAGAGGTTGCAGTGAGCTGAGATCGCACCATTGCACTCCAGCCTGGGCCACAGAGTGAGACTCTGTCTCAAAAAGAAAAGAAAAAAGCAAAAAGCAAAAGAAAATGACATAGTATTTGCATATAATTTATTCAATCCTCCTGTATACTTTAAATCATTTCTAGGTTACTTATGGTACCTAATACAGTGTAAATACTATGTAAATAGTGGCTATACTGTATTTTAAAATTAGCGTTCTTTTATTGTTGCATTATTTCGTGTGTGTGTGTGTATGTGTGTGTGTGTGTGTGTGTATGTAAATATTTCCAATCTATGATTGATTGAATTCTGGGATGTGGAAACCTCAGATAAGGAGGACTGACTATACATCAAATTTAACTAGAATATTTAGGTGCAAATTCAACTTTGTACTTACGTAAAAGATCCTGACTCAGAATCCTTTGACTGGAATCAGAATTGCCATGAAATACATTAACTGTTTCTCCTGATTTGCTTGAGCAGATGAGAATAAGACTCAGAATTTTGCTTTCTGGTTATCCTCCTTTTAATGACTAAATTTGGCTTACAGATAATATTGCTGATTAAAAGTGTAAATGATGAAATCTGGGCTATTCATAGGGAAGAAATAATTATTTATTCTCTGAACCAAATTTTTTTTAAAAGTATATATTCAAATTCATTGCTGTGAAAAAGATGGGAGACCATTTTTCCTTTTGGAAAAAAAGGCTCAATTTTATATTAAAAGCAAAACTTTGGATATTTAATCAATGGAGAAGTTATTTAACTAAAAAGATGGGCATTTTTCTAGGATCTGGCAGTAGCATCAGCATCCCCTCGGAGCTCATTAGAAATGCACATTACTGAACTACACTCCAGACTTGGAGCCAGAATCTTGAGAGGGGCACCCAGGATTCAGGGTTTTAAGATGCCCTGCAAATGGTTGCATGCTGAAATGAGAAAGCCACTAATTTAGAATGAGTTTTTTAAGCTGAGCTTAATTATAGCCAATGGATGCATCATTTCCTAAACTTTATGCATCTTAAGTTGGGAACTAAGCCTTGGTTACAAAATAGATAGTGTTGTGTTGATTTTGCACATTGTTGGATGGTTTAAATATTTCTTTATGAAAATAACATTTTAACTTTGAAACCACAGTAGAAACTTAAAGTTTGACAAGTTTTAAATACCTAATTAAAATATCCCTGTTCTTTCATTATATGCTCTAAACTGTTTATTTAATACACAATAACAGTCTCAATTATAATTTATATGATTACCAGGACACAGTTTTTCTTAACATTCTTCAGTAAATTTTGTTAAAAGTAATAGTATTTATATTAAAACAGTAGCCCACATTAATTCAGTATTAATGAAGAGCATGATTTTAATTTGAAAAGAGTTCAGAAAATCCTCCTTTTTTACATGTTTTTTTCAGTTCTTTTGGCATGACTAAAAAACATCCAAAAGTTCCCATTTTACCATTTTTTTGACCTGTCTTTGACCCTTTTATTATCTGGATCTGCTGATGTGCTTGAGCAGGTGAGAATAAGACTCAGAATTTTGCTTTCTGGTTATCGTTTCTCAGACATCTCCATAAGTATTGCCATGAGAAACAGAGCCCAAATTGTGGTTCAGATTTTTGTCCTGCATTATTGTAAAGTGGCTTTTTGCTTACTGAAAAATGTTAACATTTAACATTTAAACCTTATCGGTCTGCCTGCCTGCCTGCCTGCCTGCCTACCTGCCTGCTTGCTTACCAGCTAACCTACCTACCTACCTATTCATCTATACCAGTCAGTTACATTGAGAGCACCTCATCCAGATGATTTCACTCTAGAGCACAACATTAGCATATCAATATGTCAAAATAAGATAAATGTGTTGTAAAGGCTTTGCGCTAAATACACAGCTTGAAGACATACTATCTGGAGAATTAGAGTAGGTATTAGTTGGGTTTGTGGCTTGAGTCATCCTATTGTCTAAGCAAAAACATAAACCTTCCAACATGATTCATAATCTTTTACCTTTCTTTCACTTTTTTCACACTACTTTCTTGGGTATCAGAAGTCTCCTTCATAGAGACTTCCCTAATGCTGGAGGGACCTCCCCGCCTGCCATACTCTCATACTGCACTGTGCCTGGGTCTCCCTGGCACGCATTAATTCACTCTGTGTTCTGTTCAGATGTCCCCCAAGTAGAGAGTCCTTCCCTGGTCACCCCATATAGGGTAGTGCCTCCTTTTGTGTGACTGGTTATCACCATATTCTGATTTTTTTTTTTCCAAAGCATTTACCATCAACTGAAATAAGAACACCACACAGGCAAGGATTTTTGTTGTTGTTGTTGATGATGTTGTTGTTAGATGTTTTAAACAACCTATGCCTTGGAATCCAGGTAGTCCCCGACACCAAAAAGCTATCTAGGTTTAATTTTCTGTTCTCCTTTTCTGGAGTATAAATTCCATTAGAACTGTGACTCTTTTATTTTTTGGCTACGTCTCCAGAACTGAGTACAGTGCTAGACAATAGTAGCTAATTAGCAATACTTAGTGGATAAATAAATATATAACTGGATAGAAGCAGAAATATATTTTAGTGGGTTAATGGATTAATACTCCTTATTTGCTTCGTATCTGTCTTCATATTAAAATTTAGCATTAGAACCCCTGTGTTAGCAGGTGTCACATTGCCCTTTAGTGTTTACTTAAATTTTTTTAAAAGGACTGGAGTTTTATTCTAAGTGCTAAATTATGAAAAGTTGCTTGTTTTCAGTTTCTAGTAAGAATTTCACTTGAACTTGTAGTATGTTTTAAAACATCAATAAACTGTGGCTTAATTATACAGGTATCATAAAGAGTTGGGTTGTGGCTGTATTCTAATGAGTATGATCACCCACTTCCTGGATCATTGTTGTCCAGATGTGGTACTCTAAGCAAGCAAATAAAAAAAGTAAACCTCAGTGGAGAGCACTCATGATAGGCTAAAGAGGCTGCAAACCACTTAAGGATGCTAACTTTTTTACACGAAGAAATGTGATTAAGATATGTTAAACGGAAATCTATACAAAACCAGTGAAATTGTTAAAATATTCAAATATGCCGTATTGTAACAAGAAAACACTGCAATGCACTGAAATCAGCAGTAGAACAGCTGTGTTTTAAAGGACAGTACTTTGAATGTCACTTGACAATTTGCTTTCAATTAGAAGTAATTTACAGGAAGATGCCCACAAGCTAATCTTTACAGGATAATTAAGTTCCATTTTCTTTACTTTTAATTAAAAAGCAGAAAAGATTTAGCTGATCCATAAAAAATGTTCTGTTTAAACATTCATCAGACTTCACACTCTTTTTTTGTTATTTGTTGTAGCAGATGTTATCAAAAGTGCAGTCTGCTCTGTTTTAAACCCTGAGTATTTGGAAAGTGAAACATGAGTGGCAGTAGGCATGTATTGGTGAGGTATGATCATTGAACATCTGTATGTTCAAAGAGGGTAAAACAAATAACTACTCTTCCATTCCTTAACTGTGTTCTGTCTAATGCATTTAATTTTAGTACAAAACCACACACAGTAAAATGAGAAGCAACACAATTTTGAGTTTTGAAAATTGTATGTAGTAGGATGATACTTTATCATGAGGTCAGGAGATCGAGACCATCCTGGCTAACACGGTGAAACTCTGTCTCTACTAAAAATACAAAAAAGTAGCTGGGCGTGGTGGTGGGTGCCTGTAGTCCCAGCTACTCGGGAGGCTGAGGCAGGAGAATGGCATGAACCCCGGAGGCAGAGTTTGCAGTGAGCCGAGATTGCGCCACTGCACTCCAACCTGGGCGACAGAGCGAGACTCCATCTCAAAAAAATAAATAAATAAATAAATAAAAAATAAAATAAAATAAAATAAAATGTTATAAAGTTTCTATATTTTCAGATGTAACATGCTATTTTTTGCAATTTTTTTCATGTAACAAATCATTTATTTTAACATGAGAATTTACTCGCTGAAAATGTGAACAACTCAAAGTGATGTTGTAAAATCATTTAAAACTTATTTCTCTGTATTAACAGTTGCATTCCTACTATGCTTTTATTTGGCAAAATAAAATATATTGCTAAGGATGCTTGAAGTTTTGGTTTTAGAAGTCACTATTGATAGGCTATTTTTTTTCTAACTGGTAAGAACTGTCATTTTTCATTCTTATTCTCCTGTCATACTATGCTAAGGCGTTTTGCGCAGAAAATTCTTCAGACAAAAATTCTTTAATCCTTTCTTATGGTATCTTTTTTGCTGGCTAATTAATGTGTTCATGTTGGGTAATAGTTTTGTTCTTTTAAATTCTAGAAAATTTCCTACTTGAAAACTCGAAAGAAGTTGGCCCACTATAGAGCTGTGTACATTAACATTTTGCAGTAATAATTCCATTTACTATGCTTTTTAGCAAACAAGCATGCTTTTCAATTTTATGATCAGAGAGTACCTAAAATTTTAAGATGCTGTAAATATTACCTATTTTTACTTGCTTTTATTTTCTTATTTAATTTCCCTCTGTGGGACGGAAAAGAAGAAATGACAAGAGATTGCTCACAAGTCCATTCATGTATTTGCTTTTGCCATTTATATTTGTATATATAGGGAATATGCCCAAAGGCATTTTGACCAATATAGTTTAGGTGATTCCTAAATACAAAAATACTACAGTTTGTGTTGCAGCATATATTATAAATTTCAGGTACAAATTTAATTATAATAATCACAATGCATTCATTTACATGGAATATGTGTTTGAACATGTGGATGCCATCAGGTTTTGTAATGAACTGGTGAAAATGTTTGCTTCTCATACTGAAAGTATACCACCAGGAAAAGATTAAGCACACCCCGTCTCTCTCCTTCCCTCTTTTCTCTCCTGTAATCAACACCTGGTTTTATTACATCTTTTTGAACTATAAAAGCTATAGAATTATAACTCCTTACATGGACGTTTTTGTGAAAGGGAATTGTAACAAACACAGTGGTTAAACTTTCTACTTTCAGAATTCCTCCTTTTCTTGTCATCCTGTAATTCAAACTTTCTTTAGTAAAGGATAAAGCTGTTTTGTTATTGTTCGAGAGAGTACAGTGATTTCCCTTTGGCACTTGGTTTTCAAGTTCATGACTGCTTTAGAAGGCCAAGACAGGTTTCTATGTATGTGTGGTGCTTGGGGAAGTTGTCAGCTGACCTCTTCTATGTTCCCATCATCCATGGCACCTAACACATTGGCTTGTACATGGTTGGTCCTAATTAAATATTAATAAATGGCTGACTGGCAATCAATAAAAGTTAGACACAGCTCTATTTGATTCATTACACATAGTCAATGGATTCTTTCCCATTTATTGCTTTTTATTTTGTAAGATCAAAAGGATCTGTAATCGGAGACACTGTAAGCAGTTGTGTTGCTTTTCATCTTCAGGCCTGCACTTCCTATAAAGCCAGGTGCTGTGAATATTGACCCTCTCACAGCTATACTTAGAAACTGATATATATACAGTTTACATGTGCAGAAATAACTTTCTACTTCAAAAGACAGCAAAGAAGTGCCTTTCTGGTCCTTATTTAGTTTGTTTTCTTTGTAGTTGTTGAGGCTTACCCCTTCCCCCCACAGTTGATGACTGTAATGTTTTTAGCATTTATTTCTTTACCCAATCCATTTCTATTTCTTGCCTGCCTTTTCAAGAAGTGGCGCCACTCACTGATTTGCCTGTGTTTCTCCTCTTACTGTTTCATCCTGCTTGTAATCTCACCTCCCTCAAGTCTACCAGGCTGATCTTCTAAAAACAATTAACAGCATGTCATTGCCATTGCTGAAAGTCTGCTATGGCTCTTTATTACCTACTTTATCAAGTCCAATTTGTCTACCTTGTTTTAGGACTTCCCATAATTTGCAATACTTTGCTTTTTGCAAACTATTTCTCCTACTGTCAAGCCCCTGGCTTATGTTCCAGTGAAGTAGTACTGCTCCCTGGAGACCTCATCTCCCAGCACACACATGAGTCCCTGCCTCTTGCCTTTGTTCATATGATGCCCCTGTCTTTTCTCCTTCATCATCTAAATCTTTCTGATTGAAAAGGTCCAGTGGAAATTCCACATCCTTCAAGAGGCTTTTCAATATTCTCCTAATCCACAGCAATTATTCCTTTTTATACTTCTATTTCAGTAATAGTCAGTGTCAGACAGTTCGACACATTTTCTGTATTTTTTCTACATATATATTATCTTTTTCTCCCTAAGAGGAATGGAAGCATTTTAAGGACACACAAAGAGTTCTTATGCTTTTTGCTTTTATGTAAACCTTATATCTCATACCAATGTGGTAAGCAGATGGTAAGCATTTACTTCAGGTCTTGTTTGATTTATAAAATCAGACTACAAATTTAAAAACCATAACTAGCTACAGAGATGAATTGGGAGACATTATTGAATATTTTGTCATAATAACAACCTTTTTTTTTTTTTTTGCAAAGTCAGTTGGTTTATGTTTGCTTCTAGAAGATTTTTTGCCCCTTAGGAAAAAAAAAAAAAGTATATTCCTTTAAAAAACAATTACCAGTAATCTAAAGATAAATAGAGATAAATCATCAGTTTTTAAGGGCTATCATTTTCACTTTCAATAATTGACTTTGGAAGTGAACACGTTAGTAAAAGGAAGGACGTGTAAGTCATCTATCTCCTTAACCATGGAATGATGGCGCCACCCCTGCCACTGCCTGTTACTGGGTTCATCAGAGCCTTTACATATTTATAATTACCCTTCCATAAATAGTTTGCAACTTGACCATAGCATTTTGCCACTCTATTAGAATGAGGCACAAGGTCCAAGTTAAAAGCAAAATCCTTAATGAATTTAACAAAATTAAGCAAAGAGCTTTAGGTTATAGGAGCAGAGTTAATGGATTCAGCTGTTCTTTACTTTCACTTCAACCAACAAATTCTGCATTCATTTTCCAGATGTGAACCTTGTTAAATTAAAATGGAGTAAAATTAATTTTGTGAAGCTCTTATGTCACCTCTGGAGATAACTGGAGATAACCTAGTGTGTCATAAAACTGGAGCTTAGGAAATCAGCATTTATAGGGTTGGTTTCAGTAACTATATTACAAAGGGATTCCAAGATTCAGTTTTTTGTTTTTTTTTTTCCGAAACGGAGTCTTGCTCTGTCGCCCAGGCTGGAGTGCAGTGGCACGATCTTAGCTCGCCATGCCTGACCCCAATATTTATGTTTAATGCATATTTCTCAACTTTTGCTAGGATTCTTTCATGTGACTTAGTTGTTGCTAGAGCTGAATTGTGATGCGGTCCTAGAACGCAGAGGTGTCTAATCCCAGAATCACAGACAATGATGGCAGTGCTAATCAAAGCGTGGTCAGTGCATGGACCAAGGCTATTAACATGACCTCGAAGCTGGTTAGCAAAGCAGAATGGTGGGATTTGCCTCAGACCTACTGACACAGAATCTCTGTGTGTGGATCCTGGGATGCTGTGGAGTAACAGTGTCTCCAGGTGAGGCATATATATGCTGAAGATTAAGAGCTACTTGTCGGCCAGGCAGTGGCTCACTCCTGTAATCCCAGCAGTTTAGGAGGCCGAGGCGGAGGGATCATGAGGTCAAGAGATCGAGACCATCCTGGCCAACATGGTGAAACCCCATTTCTACTAAAATTACAAAAATTAGCTGGGCGTGTTGGTGTGTGCCTGTAGTCCCAGCTACTTGGGAGGCTGAGGCAGGAAAATCACTTGAACCTGGGAGGCAGAGATTACAGTGAGCTGAGATCATACCACTGCACTCTAGCCTGGTGAAAGAGTGAGACTCCATCTCAAAAAAACAACAATAACAACAAAAGAGTTTATCTGTGGAACCCCAGAGGTAAGTATCAGACAAACTCACTGATATGGTTAGGTTTTGTGTCTCCACCTAAATCCCATTTTGAATTGTAATCCCCAAGTGTTGAGGGCGAGACTTGGTGGAAGATAATTGGATCATGGGGGCGATTTCCCCCATGCTGTTCTTGTGACAGTGAGTGAACCTGATGGTTTTATAAATGGTAGCTTTTCCTGTGCTCGACTTCTGTCTCTCTCTTGCCTGCCACCATGTAAGACATGCCTGCTTCCCCTTCTGCCATGATTGTAAGTTTCCTGAGGCCTCCCGAGCCATGCAGAACTGTGAGTCAATTAAACCTCCTTTGTTTGTCAATTACCCACTCTCGGATATTTCTTTCTCTTTTCTTTCTTTCTTTCTTTTTTTTTTTGGTTGTTGTTTTGAGACAGAGTCTTGCTCTGTCACCCAGGCTGGAGTGCATTGATGTGATCTTGGCTAATTGCAACCTCCACCTCCCAGGTTCAAGTGATTCTCCTGCTTCAGCCTCCCGAGAAGCTGGGACTACAGGCACGTGCCACCATGCCTGGCTACTTTTTTGTATTTTTAGTAGAAATGGGGTTTCACTGTGTTAACCAGGATGGTCTTGATCTCCTGACCTCATGATCCATCTGCCTCAGCCTCCCAAAGTGCTTACAGGCATGAGCCACCATGCCCGGCCCTACTCTCGGGTATTCTGTATAGCAGTGTGAGAATGGACTAAGGGACCCACTCTCAATATTTCAATTGAAAAAACTATATCCAAAGGTTTCTGATCTCTCATCCATCATTATAAAATGCAGACTGACATTTTGAATCAAAATTTTTGTTTCTAATATTGGTTATTTTATAAGTTTCATCTGTTTTTCTGAATTAACTGATTCAGCTGAACTGATTAAAATATAAATCAAAAGAGCTAGATCACTATGGTGAGCAATGGAAAACCCACAGCCTTCTCTAAGAGCAAACGTATGCTATATTCAGTTTTATGTGGCTTTGACCTAGGCGAGAAGGAAAGCAACTGAAGAGCAACCTTATTCTGGCCCTATTTTGTCACTTAGGTTGGTTTCATTTTGGTACATGGCTCTGTTCTTTCATCATACAGGAAAGTATTTGCAAAATGAGTGAAATTTCAGATTCTTTGAACAATTTCATCAGGCTGCTTTCCTGAAGGACAGAAGTTGTCTCTCTGTACCAAATTATTATCGTTTTCATATATTTAGATAGATGCTAAAAAATAAGGAATATGGAGTTCGTTATTCATTATAATCCTGGACTTTAAAAAATACTCAAACATTTCTTGAGATCTTTAACTTTTCACCATTTGGTACATATATGTGCTAGTTATTTATTGTTCTCTCTAGTAACATCACCTAAATAATACTATCTAGTGTTATTTTAAAATGTAGATTACATCATCTGTATATATATCGATTCTTTTTAAAAAATAAATTTTCAGAATAATGCTTTATGGAAATTGAAGCTTACATATAATAGATTTTACATTCAGTCATGTACTACATCATGACGTTTCAGTCAACAGTGGGCCACATATATGATGGTGGTCCCGTAAGATTATATTACTATATTTTTACTGTACCTTTTTTTATGTTTAGGTATGTTTAGATATGCAAATACCATTGTGCTATACTTACCTACACTATTTATATAATAACATGCTGTACAGGTTTTTAGCCTAAGAACAACAGGCTGTAACATGCAGCCTGGGCAGGTTTACCCTATGATGTTACGTAGCAATGAAATCGCCTAACAGTGTATTTCTTAGAATGCATCTCTGTTGTTAAGCAAGACATGATTGCATGTGAATGCATGTGTGTATGTGTGTATACTATTTTTTTAAAATCCTATGGTATATTATTGAATGTATAAGGATAATATTTGTTTCTATCAATTTAGTATAGCTTAGATCTGAGACGCAATTATAACTTTCAAGTCATCTAGAAGTAAAATCATACTGCATAGGAGATTCTAAAGCACTTTATTTAGGTAGAGGCAGAATTTGCCCTGCCAATTTTTTTTTTCATTATCCTCTTAAATTTTGTAATATTGTGAGGTGACAATAACTATACTAGATCAGGGCAACTGATCTTTATATTGGTGCTCCTGAGTTCGTATTTTACAGCTAATACTGATTGTATTGGATTTGTGTTATGTCTGATGCCTACTGAAAAGTTATAATGCCCTAGAGGGTTATTACTATTAGTGACACTGAGATGCTGTGATGATAGCAGGCTCTTCATTTAGAAGACTCAGATTTTAGATTGCTTTGTTTATTGCTGCGTTCTGTTGGTTATATTTATTATTTTTAATTGTATTGACATTACTCAAGTGCCGATTTGTATCATAATGCTAGAGTCTTGGAAGGTGAAGAAGTCATACTTATGTTAATAAAACACAGTTCCTTTTCTCAAAATGGTCTTCCCCTGAGTGAATAAATGTGCGAAAAGTCTTGAGTGTACACAGTATTGGAAGTAGCAGCTTTGTGAACCCGTTTGTAATATTGGCATTGTTGTGTCATTCATTTTAAATTTGTTGCATGTTACTGATTAATTGCTAGAATTTTGGTACAGAATTCCCTTGGTTGGAAATCAGAAGAGTCACACCTAGATCAGAGGTCAAAAATAAAAGTATTGTTTTCTTCTAGCATAGCTGTTGATTTTATTATTTAACAATATTCCCTAAGGTAGCCAGCTGGGTTTAGAGGGTGCTAAGACAGCTGGAGTGGGAGAAAGAACCCTTGGCCAATATTTTCCTTTTCACTTGGTTAACTTGGTTGCTTTTTAAAGGGATTCATGAAAGTGATCAAGAATGAACGTGTATCTCCACTCACCTTTACATGGGTCAAGGACTTTGAAAAAAATCAGACTACATGAATATTACATGTTTCATAAGATAATTCTTAGTACCTCTTTCAAGGTTTTAGGATCTTGATAAAATTTTAAATGATCATTGTCTCCATTTCATCTACAATAGTGGTGTCACATATTTTTTCTTTTTCTCTGTGGCTTGCTAAATATATTTTAATAGAAAACATTTTTATCTTCCCGCTGTGGGTAGCCACACCATGAAATGTAAATTTTACAAGATCTTTTGCTATGTGAGTCTAAGGTGAAAGCATTGCCAAATTATTTTGTTTTGAAATATTTGTGTAACATGTCCATTGTAAGTTTTAGTTTTTTAATTTTAATGAGGGAAGGAATGAAGAAAAGTAACACGTATTATGTGCCCACCACGTACCAGATATTCTGCTACATGCTTTAATTCAGATTATATCATATTGTCCTCACACTGACACTTCAAATTAGACTCAAAGGAATAAAGAATGCGTCTTAGATTCAAACTGAGCTTCATCCAACTCCCACAGCCATAATATTGCTATTATGGCATACTGTTTCTTACCATGAGGCCATGTGCTAACACACTGTGGAAGGTGCAATAATAAATGATATGTATTCCTAAGTTTGGGGAAACTTAGGAATGGAGCAGACAGATAGCTTTAGTGAAAACAGGACATAGAGGATACTAAGGAGCCATGTAAGCCATGAGATCTGAG
Source organism: Theropithecus gelada (assembly GCF_003255815.1). Lineage (NCBI taxonomy): Eukaryota > Metazoa > Chordata > Mammalia > Primates > Cercopithecidae > Theropithecus > Theropithecus gelada. Next base: position 107,609,728 of record NC_037676.1, read on the forward strand.
CATATAGGAAGAAAGATCTATTGTTTAAAATGAATTTTTCCCTCCTTCAATTTTCTAAAATTAACTTAAATAATTTATAAATAGATATTTCTCAGTATGTGGTTTATAGTCTGTCTTATCTACTTGCATATTCTTGAAAACTGAGATACAGGGTTTTTTTCTAGCAAAGAAAATTTGTAGAGAAAGAAGAGGCAGATGTGTTGTGGACTACAGCTAGACATTATCAGCCTCAATTCCTATATAGTGGTCTTAGCTTCAATACAGAATTCTAGCACTAAGTGGAGATTTGTGTAGGCATATTGTTTATTCAGAAGTTGGGGAGACTTAAAATGCATGTCTTTCCTGATATATATGAGCTGCATTTTACTAAGACAACCTTAATTTTTATAATGTAAATTTTTATAATGCTATAACATATTGTCTGGAAGTAGGAATTGGTTGATTGGGGGAGGGGAGAGCTAATGTAATTCAGACAAGCAATAATTACTAGGTCAAGAAATAGGGCAATTAAAAACATGATTCATGGCAAGTAGGAGTGAGACATTTACATTCTGAAATTAATTATGGCACTTTTTATTTAAATTAAAATCAGGAAGAAAAGTTCAGGAAAAAGAGGTTCAGGGAAATTTTATATATATTCATCTCAACTACAAATTAGTAAAGATCTTATATTCAACAAATGTGTCAGAGTCCATTAAAGAGATTAGAAAACCCTATTTCATTGTAACTAAACTGCTTGACATTTTAACCTCCAAACTTTTTTATAATCAAATGTAGAGATGGTGTCTGTCTTGATAAGTCTACATATAGTATCCATGCTGCAAGAATAAAAAAAAAAACAAGAAAAATGGATCCTTTGTTTTACAGGATTGACAAAGATGTCTGTTGGCTGAATCAAGTGTGAGAGCTCCTATAAAGTCCTCAGATCAACAAACTTTAAAAAGAAATGCTTTTATGTTCACTTAGACAGCAACCAGCTCCAACGGACAATCCATTTCTTGTATAGTGCATCCTTAGAAGCGGGCTTTTAACTCTGAACGTCTGTGGTCTTGATCTTTGGCCTTCTAGGGCACTGATAATTACTGTTCCTACTGCACCTCCCGTTTAGTCCTTCCCTTTCTATTCTTTGGTTCACTCTTCCTTCCTTGTCACTTCCCCATTAAACTTTTCTGTCGTGGGCTCTATTATCTCAACTTGCTCTCAGCCCCAAACTTCCTTATTACTCACTCTGATAAGACCAGCTTCGTTCATAAGTGCTGGTGTAAAGAGGGCCCTTGCCTGCCCTGTCTCATTAGCAACTAGGGCATTTAGCATGCTTTCAATGTGTTTTTGGTGATCACGTAACTCACAGGAAGAAGCTAATATATGGTAATTTTAGATCCAGTGATAGGTGAGTGGAAGAGATCATTGGCCTTTCAATTTGCAAGTCTGCTCTTCCCCAAGCTTATGTTAGAAATCTCATTTGAATTTTGGAATGGTGATATAAAAGGCGAGGTTTTAGATTTGAGGACTTAATTGCTGAGAACATGTTTGCTGGAACCAGATAAAACTTCTTCCAGTGGATGGTAAGCCTGTCTTGTGGTAGCAAATTTAAGGAATGAAGTAAATTCCATTATCAGATATTCAATTTCAATATTTTAAATAGGTGATTAAATATGATGCCTAATCTCTGGAGTAGTTTGTAAAAGTGACCAATGTAAGTAATGAAATTTGGGATTATAAAGAATTTTCTGATCCATTTTAAGATATTCATCCAGTAAAATCAACAAGCAGCAGTTAGTTAGCATCAGTGGTTTTTGTTTGCTTGTTCATTTAGCAAAATATAACGTGGAAAGTCCCCAAAGGAAACCATATTGCTTAGTGAGGGAGAAAAATGATTTCCCTTTTAGTCCAGTCAGAATGGGCTACCGTCGAGACAGACTGATGTGCTCAGCCAGGACCACCTTACTTAGTGGCATGGACTTGGGCTTTGATATGCAAAACAAGACAGAGATTCCTCAGTTTGTTTGGACATTTGCAAATGTAGGCACTTTTCTGGGGAACAACTTAATTTAATTCCTCCCTTCATTTAGTTTTCCATGCAATTCAGAATCCTCAGAGTTTTCAAAAATGATTGATGGTTTCCAATGCCCCAGAGATAATTTCAGCCTCTGTTAAAACTTATAGTTTAAAAGTATAAAACTTCGCACATCTTTGTAAATGTGTTGTTTAAATAATTCACTGCTGATGGATTAAGGGTTAAAATCCAAGCACCATTTTTGATATCAAGATGATACTATTATATCTCAAAATGAGTGTTCATGCTAATTCTGAATGCAGAATGACATATTGACTTGTCGTTGAATTGAGGTCAGTTGCTTCTTAATTGTGTGTGGAAGTTACGGTATTTTACATAATTCAATCAATAGGCATTGTCTATGATAGTGAATTACCTCTCTTGGACTTTTCATCTGTAGTAGAGTGGTTTTCTTGCTAGGTAGGGAGACATCCAAGAGTAAAGAGTGCTTGATACAAAGCAGAAATCACTGAGGAGGCATCTTTTAACCTCTTTTTACATTTTTTTAACAAAATGAAGTTAATTCTTTATTAAAGACCTACTGCAAAGAGATATTGAATCTTTACGTGGAAGATAAGTTGGACAGATGTATCACAAGGAGAATTCTTTTAAGGAGATAAGTAATAACTGGTTACTAGTACTTACTGTCAATCCTAAGACAATCTCAGGCCCTATGTGTCTTCCTTGCTGGTTTATGTGCTCTTTGTACTCTTTCCACTTTGAGCCCAATCAGACTGAATTAGCTGTCATAGGCATTCAAAAGTTAAATTAAAACATTGATGCTTATTTATACTAAGCAAATGGGAGAAACAAAGGTTTTTAAAATTTTTTTCTTTAATTTTATTCCTGATTTATTTCATTATGAAACTGATTACTCAAGAATATGGCAAGTTCCTTCCTCCCCAAATCCTTTCCTCTTGACTTCCATTATGAAAATGACTGTGTTTTGCCCTGTTTAGATTATGGAATATACTGTTTCCCTTTTCCTGGTTTTTGCTCCCAGCATCCATAAATTTCAAGATAGGAGAAAGAAGAGTAGGGTTTGTTGTATTGGCACAGCCCATCACAGTGCCTGGTGCATAATAGCTGCTCCAGAAAAACATGTCTCGGCATTATCTAGGGCTTGCCATTTCTATCATCTTTACTTAGCTTGAGGTGATGTGCAACTTTGACCTAGGACCTTTTTGAAGTGCATGGCTATGAGTCCCAGTGGTTCTCTTTCATTTGATTTACAAAGTACTTCTCAACATTAACTTTGTAATGAAGGAGCTTTATTCCCAGAAGATATTTTAGCCAAGGGTGTACATGTCATGATTTATGACTAGAGCAAATAATAAAATATATAAAACCACACATGAAGGAGCCCATTAGGTTATTTCTAGATAACTTTGCTCCTATGTTTAACTGGCTATGTTTTTCCATGTCTATGTCTGATAAATGGATTTATCTCAATATCAGGTTTTCACAAGATTAATAATCCCTCTTTGTTAAGAGGGTCTGTTTAAAATTGAAGACAATTATCCTGACGTGAATTATATAAATATCTGCTAAATATTATTATGCTTTTATATTTTTAAACATATCTGATATTGTAAGTCTTTTTGATGGGGCATCATGCAGAGATAGGAGGTGTACTCAGTAGGAAAAAATGGTGAGGTTAAAAATTTTTTTTAACTTGGGTAATGCTATGGTCTCAAAGCTTTAACTTGAATTATTAGTGCATATAAATCCATCTTCTTAATTAAATGGGGCCTTTGGCCATTGAACGCCAGCATATGGACAGAGTTAGTTACTAGATGATATTATGAGGCTGGCCTGGCCACATAATCCATTAGACGTAGGATTCAGTTATATTAGTAGCAGCAAAATGATTTTTATGGTTGTAAGAATCTTCTCTTTGTTCTGTCAGTATCAATTATTTCAGTCCTAATAAAAATCTAAAAAGGGGGTCAGGTTTATGATCTGTGCTTTGGGTGGATAATTTGTAACTTTTCTATCCAGTAAGCCAAGAGTTTTTTTTTCTTTCTGGAAAGGACCTATACTATGTAGTTTGTGTAAACCACTTCATTGTGTGCTTATGGGGACAGTGAGAGTAATATCAAGAGCTTATAATGTTATAAAATTTCACTGAAGAGCATGAATACACATTAAAATAATAAATATAAATGTAATAGTATGTATATATGTGTTTGTGATTATAACAGTGAATATTATGTATTTCTTTTGGGAATTTTATCAGTGTTTGTCAATTATGTTTAAGACTTTGGAGGAATAATTTATAGTAATATGTTAAAATGTATGGTAATAAATGAGAGGATATCTAGTTACTGGTCCAGGGTCTCAGTCCACCTTTCATATGAAGCACTAGTAAACCACTGAGAAACAGCTCATTGAAATGACAGTGCAAAGTAAATCAAGTGCAAAACTGGCATAGCATCATTGGGGGAGGGGTTAAGAAATAGAACCTGTTTCATATGGTTATGGAGAAGACAACAAAAGCTAGCATATGTAAACTGCATGATAGCTAAGTACTCAATAAATGTTAGCTCATTCTAATGGATAGATGTTTTTTAAGGGAGGTAACTACCAGTTCAGAATAAGAAATAATTTTCTAATAATTCTTGCCTTTCCAAAATTGTGGCGTAATGAAATTTCCATTTAGAAGTGTTTAGTTAATCATCCTTTAGAGATGTTGTAAAGGGAAAAACATTGAATGGGAGGTTTGGGCTAACCTTCATAAATGACTTTTTATATATTTTGTCCTATGGGGCAGATGCACCATCTTAGTGATATGCATTATAGTGTGTGCAACACGACTCTATGGAAACCTGAAAATAAAAGGGGCTATTACAGCAGGAGGGACTTCAGCAGCCACAGGTTGGTGAAATTAATGTGATTAAGTCAAGAGCAAGTGTACCACAGCTCTTCTTTTGATAGAGACACTTACTGAAGACTTTCTTTGTGTTAAGGCATGTTGCAAAGTTTTTATATGAATTGTTTTTAACTTATAGCATATGTGCTCTATTTTATGCCTGAGGAAAACAAGGCAGAGAAGGTGAAGTAATTTGCGCAAAGTAATCTAGCTGGTAATGTACAGATCTGGGATTTGAACACAACTTATCTAACTCCAAAGCCAGAGCTCTTCATTCCATGTGTTGTGCTGTGTGTACACACAGCAGCAGTTGTCCTCATGAACCTCTGTGATGGATTTTGAAGATGCTATAATTCATTACTAGATGGATCTTTAAAATATTGGGTGCTACTGACTCTGCGATGCTAATTAGGTCTGGCTCCTCTGTATGGGTATGTATTTTGCAGGACATGAAGCCTGAATTCAAGAAGTTAAGTAGAACTTCGTTAAATCCTAGAAATGTTAAGCCTCTATTTAATACTTTTGTTTTAATACTCTTGTTTCTTTCTGTGTGTGTGAACCCATATCCACACACAGATTTTGCTAGAACATATACCGAGCTGATCAAACAAAATTATATAACAAGGAGAAAAAGATAGGAAATTGAGTGATATTTTCTCTTGTCATGTTAGTCCAAAAGCTGAATATTTAAAGAATTTATACTTGCTGATGATGGGCTTCTAGAAGGTTAAATGAGGTAGATCTGTACACTTGGCTTTTCTGAGTTGTAATGTGGTCTGGAAATAATGGAGGATGGAGATAATTACATTGTCAGCATCCGAGAACAGAAGGGATTTTAGGAAGAGTTTGTAAACTGAGTGGAAGGAAACCAGATCAAAAGTTATGTAAGAACTGGTTACAGATGTTATCTAAGGGCATAGATTCTTTAGAGCAATCAGAAGGTCATGAAAGGAAACAGATCAAGATATACACTCTTAAGTGGTTATACAAACTCAAATTCAGGAAATTTGTAAATGAACAGGAATTATTACATTTTTAGGTCATGACTGCAGGTATGAAATTAAAATATAAATTATTTGCATATTCTGTCACAGAAATGTGATACCACCTTATATAAGACTAAAATATGAGAGTGGATTAGATTGTTAATTGGAGAAAAAAATGCTATAAAGTACTTATTAGGATGATTGGCAAAATTTAATCTGTACTGTGTATTACATAATTGTGTCCATCAAAATTAATTGTTCTGAATTAGTGAAATATACTCTGGCTATATAATAGAATGTCATTTTTCTCGGATGATATATATTGGACTACTTAGGATAAAAGGTCAGAGTGCATGCAACTTACATTTCAAATGGTTTGCAAAATGATAACAGTGAAATTATTATTTTTATGATTGAGAAAGAAGCATACAGAAAATGTGGCAAAATGCTAGCAATTTGTAATTCTAAACAAAGGATATGTGCATGTTTATTATTTAGTATTGTAACTTTTGAAGGTTTGAAATATACAAAATAAATTGTAGAAAATAAAAATATTTCTAACAAGTAATAATAATAATATCAATAATAAAACTAATGTTTTCTGAGCTTTCTAGGTAAATAAAAGTCTGGTAGATGCAAAAGTATTCAGAGATTGGAGTAACTGTTATGAGGACACTAAAATATCATAGTGTCCTGGGGTTGATTTAAACATGTCTATATTAGTGTATACCTAAAAATAACAGAAAACTCTTCAAACAATTTCTTGAAGGGCAGTTAATTTTTCAAATTACCAAAATATTTTTGAGTTATTTAGTATTTAGTATAGTCATGTAGAAAGGAAAGAAAATAAGTAGGAAAGGAAAGCTCTTCTAAGTTTTATCCATCACGACATGTACCATATTAGGAATTTTAACAGGAAGCAAGAAAAGTTTTATGATAATGATCAGAATAAAGTGGAATTTAATAAATGAAAAAAGGACTTCAGAAAATATAAAGGGAAGTAGGAGAAAAATGTTTTAGGTAGGAATAATATTCAGAATCCATAGATTATCTCCCAGTTCATATACATAAGGGCACCAAGTGCTCTGACCAGCATGGTTTTAGATATAAGATTTCTTATCTTTAAGGATTTATAAAACAAGAAGTCCATTACTCTTCTTGTTGGCCAGAAGACCTCTTGTTGGCAAATTGCCTTGGTCTTCTAGCCTCACTATTCCATTGTGATTGGCCTTTTTCTTATCACCATTAGATGAAAGCAGAGGATCTAGAAAGAGTCAAAACAACCCATATTTTAATTTTTACTTCCTCGGTTAAGCCAACCATTCATTGAACCTTCACTCACATTTTCACAAGATTCTTCTTTCTCAGCAGGTACGTCTAGAAATCATTTTGAGCTCTTAAAACTTGGCATTCCAAATTCATTTATTATTTCCTTTCTTCAATTTTATTTTTCTTTTTCTCTATTAAACTTTCATTTAGGGAGTAAGATAGTTTTTTGCTCCTGAAATCTCAAGCCATTTCTTAAAGGAATCTGATGAAGAGTAGTCTTAATTTCACAGAGGAGAGCTTCTCTGGGCCTTGCAATCATCATTACAGATTATATAGGCAGAGTAAAAGAAATTTCACATGAATAAACACGTGCCTTAAAAATATAAATAAAGAGTGCTAACAAAATGGAAGATAGATTATTCGATTAAATAAATTGCAGAGAAGTTAATGCCTAACTGCATATTCAAGCCAGAGAAAAACTATAGCAACAACAACTACAACAAAACTAAATAAATGAGATAAAGAAACAATAAAGAAAAATGAAAACTATATTTTTTAAATACATTAAACCCAAGGAAATGATAAAGGAAGACGTTTTCCCTCTATCAGATAGGAAAGGAAAGTTCTTAACTGATGACATACAATAGGCAGAGACTTTTAATAAGCATTTTCTTTACCTCTGTCTTCACACATAAAAGGTCATCTTTGATCTAATCACTGGAATAGGCAACACCTGGGCTGGGAGGGCAGAAAGTCATGATAAAAGAAGGAATGAACTAGAGATTGTGTACAAAAAATAAAATAAAAGGTTGTTCAAGTGCTGGGGTTGGCAAACTTTAATATACAAATGGAACTCTTTTAAGAATAGGATGTCAATTCTCTTCCCCTTTTGGGTCTTTCTGTTTACTTATTACATATACTATTTCTCAATTTGGTAATACGTAAGTTTTGTATAGACAGAGCCTAGAGGAAATTAAACATGAGCATGACATGGCCCCAACTCTCAAGAAATCCCACATAGTAAACTAGTCTTGGGTGAAACTTTTTAATAAATAAAATGGTATGATGTGATCTAGATATGTAATTGTTTATGAAAGATGCACAACTTGCTAGATAAAGTGCTCATAGGTCCAGAGATACTTACCAATAGTTTTAAGCAACTGCAAGGAAACTATCATGTTACTTAAGTATGAGTTTTAAACTTTTTTTTTTTTTTTTGAGACAAGGTCTCACTCTTTCTCCCAGGCTGGAGTGCAGTGGCACATTCACAGCTCACTGCAGCCTCAACTTCCTCCCACTTCAGCCTCCCAAGTAGCTGGGACTACAGGTACACACCGCCAAACCTGGTGCAATTTAAAATTTTTTGTTGAGACGGGATCTCCCTATGTTGCCCAGACTGTTCTTGAACTCCTGAACTCAAGCAATCCTCTTGTCGTGGCCTCTCAAATTTTTATTAAATAAAATAATAAAATGGTAGTGTCACAGGTGAGAAGGGGGTGAAGAGACTATAATAAAAGTTTGGTTAAGTGCACAAGCATAGGAAAGTAGTAGCTTAACAGGGCAGGTAGCAGGGGCATGATGTGGGAAACCACTCAGAGTGGTAACAAATTAACATCTGGATCAGAGTCCAAGATAACTCCTGGATTTGTCAATATTCTTTGTAGGGTAGCTCAAGTTTATGGGAGTAAAGACAACATCTTTTTTGGTTCAGAACCTCTAACTTCCATAGGTAAAATGAGGGCTCTGTCCAAGACTACTCTGCGGGGACTGCCCAAACCAAAGCCGTCAAATCCTAACTTGCTTTTGATTAAGTACTCTGATAATTAAGTCTTAATGCATCTTTGTTTGTATTTGGGGACAAGGATTTTGGAGATAATAATTTGTGAGTATTATTTGATATCTGTCCAATGGACCTACATTTTTTAATTTTTTTTCCCCAATCCGTGGCAGCCTGGATAGGAAAAACAAAAACAAAAACAAAACACTTTTTTTTAGCTCTGAAGCCCAAATCTGAATTTTAGGATGTATCACACTTGAGAAAGGAAAATGATTTTCTAGAAAGGAATCTAACAGGGTCCTCCATTGATGGAAAAAGCCCTGAGACTACCAACTACTTCTATAAGGTAGGAGAGTAAAGGGAAGAGAATCAGGGACAGAAAAGAGTTGCCTGGAGCCTCTACCTGCAGGAAAGCTGTTCCTTAGGAAGGGAAAAGATAGGCAAAGGGAGCAAAGGAGAGGAAGGTGGGACCACAGCAGGTGGAGACTCTGGTCTCTTACTAGTGCAGTAGCAAAGAAGGAAGAGAGAATCACACCTTTCTGTATGACCTTTGAATGCTTGTTGTTCCAACTGCTGGTAACTCTGGCAGAATTGGTGTCCTGGAATATAACCAAGCAGATTAGAACTCCCTTCACCAGTTGAGTAGTGAAGATAAGAGTCTGTAAAGAGGCAGATGAGGCCTTGGTATGCAGATTAGATGTTGTGGGCTTAACTATTTTCTTATATCATTTATCAGTCTCTTTAATGTAGACAAAAGTACAAACTGAAAGAAAATTGGCTTCTAATCATAGCCGAAATAACTTTTTGAGGTCAATGATCATGTTCCTCCGTGGAGTCTACTTCTTGTACAAGGCTTTGCTGTAGTTTATCTGTTCTTTCTTCTGCAACATTTCCCTGTAAATACAAGATCATTCCAACGTGAATAATAATAACAAAAAACTTTATCATCATCTATCACAAAATCCTCTCTTAACCCCATATGCCACCCCACTTCTCTATGCCCTATTTAGAGCAAAATGTCTTGAAATTGTTGTCTCTAGTCTTGTTTCTATTCTTTCATTTCCTCTTCTCTCCTCAACTCCATCCCATTCAGGAAAAAGCCCCGAGATTCCTCAGCACTCCCCTAACAGAGCTGTTATGGTTACCAGTGGCCTCCATTTAGACAAATCCAATCTTCACCTCTCTTAACTCCTAGCATCATTCAACAGAGTTGACTACTCCCTCCTTCTTGAAGCACTTTCTTCTCTTGACTTTGATAACGTCACACTCTCTTAGTTTCTTCCCTTTTGAATGGCTACTTCTCAGTTTTCTGGATTAATTTCTCCTCTGCTCAATATCTAAACATTGAAGTTCTTCAAGACTCTCTCCTGGACCTTCCTCTCTTGTCAGGCTGTATTCTTTCTCCAGGTGATGAATTTTGATCCTATAACTTTAAATACCATCTGTCTCTGAAATGCTTTAAAAATCTTTATTTCCAGACTTGAATTTTCCCTGGACCTTCAGACTCGTATTTCCAGCTGCCTAAACTCTTCACATGGATCTCTAACAAGCATCTCAAATTTAATGTGTCCCAAGAACAACTCTTGGTCATGTGTCTCACAGATCTGTTCCTCTTCAATTGTTTCATCTCAGCCAATTTCATCTACATACATCCGGTGTGTCTATGTTATAAAGCTGGGAGTTAGCATTTATTCTGGTTTTTGCATCTTCTCATATCCAATCTATTATAAGTCCTATCTCTAAAAATATCTTCTGAATTCATCTATTTCTGTCCAGTTTTAGTTCAGATCATCATCTTCTCTTGCCCAGATTATTGCTGCGTAATGTGGTCTCTCTGAAATTCACTCTTACTCCTTAGAATCCATCCTGTGTATAGCAGATAATCTTTTAAAATAATGATACCATGCCACTCACTAGCTTAGAACTTGTCAATTGCTTCCCAATGCAATTAGAATATAATCTGTATTCCTTGTCCTGGCTTTGGAACCTCCTGCTCAGCTCTCTGTCCTCATCTTGTACCACGGTCCTCTCATCTCTGTGCTCTAGCCATGTGGCTCTTTCTCAGACATGCCATGTGCACTCCCACTGCTCTCACTGTAGGGCAGTTCGCCCTGCCTTGAATGCTCTTCCCCTGGGATTCTTATAAGGTCATTCCTTCTTGTCATGTAAGTCCCATCTGACATGTCATCCCTTCGAGGAGGGCTTCCCTGACTTCCCAGATGAAGTAAACACCTCATCATAGTAGCCTGTCGCCCGATATTGGTAATCTTCATAGTGCTGACAACATTATAGTTCATTTCGCTTTGTTTGTTTATGCAGTTTATTTATCTATTTGTTCACTGGTTGTTTTGTTTTCTTTGCTTACTGTCACCTCCCACTAGAATGTAAACCCAAGGAAATCGAGAACTTAGTTCTAAAAGAGTCCTACAAGAGTAACTGGTATATAATAGTACTGTAGAGACATTTGTTGAATAGAAGTATGAATGACTGGGCTGGATGTGGTGGCTCATGCCTGTAATCCCAGCACTTTGGGAGGCCTAGGTGGAAGGATCACTTGAGGCCAGGAGTTTGAGACCAGTCTGGCCAACATAGCAAACTCCATTTCTACTAAAAAGACAAAAAAAAAAAAAAAAAAGCCAGATGTAGTGGGTAGTGGTGCACACCTGTATTCCCAGCTACTCGAGAGGCTGAGGCATGAGAATCGCTTGAACCCAGAAGGTGGAGGTTGCAGTGAGCCAAGATCTTGCCACTACACACCAGCCTGAGTCAAAAGAAAAATAAAGAAAAATGAATGACTGAATGAATAGATATTTGGATACCTTTTACAGAAATGTTTTAGGTGCACTTCAGACTGTGTATACTTCCCTCTTAACAACAGTTTGATTTCTTTGAAGTTTGAACACCTTGAAGCATATTATATTTCCCTTTCTTTGGAGGACTGTATAAAAAGTGTGCTTCCCAGTTTCAGTTATGGGAAACTAGGGAAGGATAACTGCTGGGATGGATGTGAAAAGAAAAGGATTCAAATTATCGCCTCAATGTATATTATATGTCAGTATCATTTTTTAATTAAAAAATTATTGCTATAAACTGGGATATTAGATGAGATAGCCAGATGAAATTAAGAAAATTAAATGGAAAGAGCCCTGCCTTTAGATTGGAAGGTGAGCCGCAGAAGACTAAGTCAAACAAAAACTTTATAGTAATGAATGTGAAGAAGAACTGGGGGTGAACTAAGAATTAGGGAGGCAGGGGTCCCCAAGGAACACAGTAGATGTCCCCCAGTTTCTATCTATAATCCTATATTTTAATCCATAGCTAAGATACATTTTTTCTTGTGAAAACTTATGATATTTCCAGCCTGGAGCCATCACTGCCTTGTCTGAACTCTCAGAAGATTTTGCCCCTATCTGTAATGATAACTGCTTTCTTTTAATATTTGTGTACATGCCTTAATCTCTCCTCCTAGGCTGCAAACTCCTTAAGATGAAGCACTGTGTTTTGTTTTATTTTAATTGCTCTGTTCCACACAATTTCCTACAAATAGTTGGAGGACACTCAGTAAATATTTATTTTGTGACTGAATGAATAAATAGCAGACAAGGCTAGATTATGTGAGTATATGTATATTTCTTTTAATAATGAAACTACAAGAGCATCCTCATTATAGAAACAAAAACTGTTGGGGAGGTTTTATTTTATATACTGTGTATGTTTTTAGGTTTAGAGAGGATGGTAGTCTCTCTAAATACTAACACACGAGATAAAGAAGAAGAAAATAAGATATTTCTGATATTTGCCAATATTCTAGTTGGTTTAAAATTAAGACAGTTTTAAGAAATTTAAGACATTTAATTTATCAAGAATAGGTAGGTATGTAGATAGATAGGTCAGTCAATCAACAGATAGTTGATAGGCAGATGGAGTATATCTAGGACCTAAAATTGACATAGATGGTTAGATAGGTAGGTAAATAGGTAGATACATAGATAGGTACATAGGTAGATAATTAACATCTAGGACCTATTTAGATAATTATACTGTTGCCCTGTGAAAATAACAATATGTACTACTTTTGTTTGTGGTTTTAATATTGAATTTAAATAGTTAAAATTTCAAAAAAAAATTTTTTTTAATAACTTGTGAATTTCTACATTTGGCATGGTTTTTATTTAGTGGCCTAATTTAATTGCTGTGTATTATTACAGGGTGATTTACAGAACTTTATAACTTTATATCTGCATATGAACATCAAGTTTTAAAACAAATCAAATTCCCACTGATAGTATAAACAATTAAAAAAAAAAACTTCTTCCATAATGGGAATGCAATTAGAATTTTTATCCTCTTGAGTTTATGTGAGATGCTTGTGGACTTGAGAGGAAATATTTACAACTCATCAGTGAACCAGCAAACCAGTGGCCAAAATCTAATTAAAAGTTTACATTGGTCTGGGCGCAGTGGCTCATGCCTATAATCCCAGCACTTTGGGAGGCTGAGGCGGGCGAATCACCTGAGGTCTGGAGTTCAAGACTAGACTGACCAACATGGTGAAACCCCATGTCTACGAAAAATACAAAATTAACCAGGCATGGTGGCGCATGCCTGTAATCCCAGCTACTTGGGAGGCTGAGGCAGGAGAATCGCTTGAACCTGGGAGTTGCAGGTTGTGGTGAGCTGAGATCGCACCTTTGCCCTCCAGCCTGGGCAACAAGAGCGAAACTCTGTCTCAAAAAAAAAAAAAAAGTTTACATTGACTATAATAAGAACAAAAACCAGCCATGAACACATGGTGTAGACCAATATTAATTTTCTTTTTTGACTACCCAGTAGAGTGATGTAATTTTATTTCACAATATAAGATGTGGAATGAGAAAACTATAATCCTATCATAAGGCAGAAAATACACAGGATAGGGTCTTGATCTTATTCATTATTGTAGTCCTAAGTTTTGGGACTGCCTGCGCATATAGGAAACACTCATGACAAAATGCTGTTATCTAGAAATTCAGATGTGATGTGAGTGTAGACTCACTCTCATCTTTCACCTAGTTCCTATTTCATTAGCTTTGTAACAGTGATATTGAATTTTGACACACCATTTACAGATTTTGACAAAGACTTTCTGTAGTTGAAAGTCAATAGTTACTTGTAGCAGGAAGAAGTGAGTTAGTTGAAATACTTATAGAAATATTTGCTATATTTCTAACACAGAGTAATGCCAAAAATATATTAGATGCTGATTATAGCCTATAATATAAATAAAGTGGAGTTGAGTTCCTGTTTGTGACTCTATTTTACTCTGTAGGAATGATGACCCCACCCACTTTATGCTCAGTTTTTTATATATTAAGAAAGAAAGAGAAAGGCAGATGCTGATATCTGGGCCTGGTGGGCTGTGGTATTCTTCTCTTGAATACTGAATTTAACCCACAATCAGCATTACACAAGGACCCTAAGTGATCATAATGGGCTAGACAAATATGAGACTACTACATATGCACACCCAAACTCAGCCAAAGACATAAACATTTTGCAGACCAGAAAATTGCAGACCAGATATTTTCTATCTGCATATATTATACTTTAAGTTCTGGGATACATGTGCAGAACGTGCAGGTTTGTTACATAGGTATACACGTGCCATGGTGGTTTGCTGCACCTATCAACCCATCATCTACATTAGGTATTTCTCTTAATGCTATCCCTCTCCTAGCCCTCCACCCACTGACAGGCCCTGGTGTGTGATGTTCCCCTCCCTATGTCCATGTGTTTTCATTGTTCAACTCCACTTATGAGTGAGAACATGCAGTGTTTGGTTTTCTGTTCCTGTGTTAGTTTGCTGAGAATGATGGTTTCTAGCTTCACCCTTGTCCCTGGATGAAAGTTCACGTCCTTCACGAAAAGACATGATGAACTCATCCTTTTTTTATGGCTGCATTAGTATTCCTTGGTATATATGTACCACATTTTCTTTATCCAGTTTTTCTGATCACCAATCACAGCTTTAACGTCCCTTCATTCTTCTTGATTGATGGTTAAGAATTTCTAAAATACCCAATCAGAGAATATGAGTAAGATACCCAAACCAAAGAACTCTTGGTTTCTGACAACATCCAATCCAGAGCAAAATCCTGCTTTTGTGAACTCTCCCCCAAAACACCTACCACAAGTTCAAATCTAAAAGTTATGGCAGACACATTCTTACTGAGATTCCCCACACTTCCCTCATTGCGGTGGGTCAGGAAACAGACATTTGTCCAATGACAGATCTGATCCAGGTGGTTTTTGACTGAAGGTCTTTAATAATATTAATAGCTTAAAGACTATCAAGTGTGCTAAAATGTAAATGTTTTTGCATATATATATATATATATATAAATGAATATTTTCCCCAAAGATAGCCTCTGGAAAGCAGCAAAAGTTTGAGCTAGAGAAAAACTGAAGCTTCAAGTGTATACATAATTGTGGGTTTTTTGATCAGTCAATATTACCATTATGTGGTACATTTTTATAGACTACTTTTGAAAGACTACACTGTCAACATGATATAGCCTATAAGTTGAAGTTCTAAGCATTCTTTCTGTGGATTGGCAGACTTCTGTTAAGTGGTTTGCCATAAATTCAAGCATATCAATCTGAAGGACTAATAAACCACCACTGAAAGACTTGCTGAAAACAATATATTCAAGATTCAAAATTTATTTGTCCAAAACACCTGCTCCTGACCTCCCACAAGATAAGCTATTTAGACACTGTTGAAATTTTTATAATATTATACTTTGGATGAATACAGGCTTAATGATTCATCTGTTATTCTTCCAATTTGAATAGTTGACAAATTATACTTTTATTATTTCTATCTGGTCAATAGTATGATTTCCTGACATCATCCTTCTGTGTATGCAATGCACTCTAGAGGGTACTTAAGCTTTTTTTGTTAATCATAAGTTATTCATTAGATAACCTCACAGGGAATAAAATAATGTTTGGGTTAAAGTTGCAAAACACAATTAATCCTGTATGTCTAATATGATGTTTTATTGTATTTCCAATATAGATTATTAGGAAATATTAAACTATAGAACAGTTTTTTAAAACACTTTTGTCAATATTATTTTCTTATTCCATGTTAAAAGTTTACCTTTATTGGGAAGAATGTTAATAATAAAATAGAAAATGTTATTTTACCCTTTACAACACAGTGGTATATAGTGTTTGCATATATGCCTACCAGACTTCAAAATGTGAAATGGAAATGAAAACATTCTAGAGAAGTTTTCTAGAATGGGGGAAGAAAGTCTAGCTTCCACATTTGTGGAATGGCTTAAAATATTTGTGATTTTACGATGGAAAGATTGAGTATAGAGGAAGGTTAGACATAACTTACTTGGCAAAACTTAGGGCTTTGGAAATGGGTAGTTCCCCTAAAACCTGACAAAAGAATATTGGAATTTAGAAATAATTATGGTACTTCAAAGAGGATAAAGGAAACATTGATGCATAATCTTTGTGCCTCATCTTTGAAGCTTTAGTGACGATGATGATGAGTGGAACGTTAAAGGTGTAGAATATAGTAAATGATCTTTGGAAATCTAATATCTAGTTATGGAGATTATGCTGAAATATAGTCATGTAATTAGGTAGAGATATATATTTAAATGAATAGGTATGTGATGGAAAGGGAAATAGGTGGTTAGGAAGAGAGGAATAAGGGTAGGCTAGAATAGTCAGAAAAAATATCATGACTGGGGTTGGGCATTGCCTGAGCCTTAAAGAACAGACAGGATTCTAAGAGATGAAGAAAACGTGAAGGTCGTTTAGGCTGTATGGTCATCAATATATGCTGCTCCTCATCATCAAAGTTAATAAACATATTAGCATACATTTTCTCCAGGATATTTCACTAAGCACTGTTGGGATAAAGTAAGCACCTATCCATGAGGCATTTACAGATTCACTGGATGCTTGTTGAATTTACTGAATAGACCTTTCTAAAGGCCTTCTAGTCATAGAAAGCATGCAGAGTTACAGTCAAAAATTGGTCAGCATGACTATCCAGCAGCAGAATTCTCGGTCCAAAGACAAATAAATCTTATGTGGTGTATTCTTGTATTCTTAAATTTTAATATATTTATGTAAAAAAGAATGTGATTTCAAATAACCCTCTCAGTCCTACTTTTCTCACATGTGAAATAAAGGTGTTAAAGAACTGGATCTTTGAAGGCCTATGTGTGCTTGTAATTGCGTAGTTCTTTGTCCTGAGTTTATCAGCATACAACATATAACTGAAAGATTTACCTAATATATCTTAGTCTTAGTGGTGTAGAGTATATGAAAATAGAGTGTTGTTCATATAAATTGTTGCATGCTATTTTAGCCTTGTTTACAGCTTAAAAAATAGTTTGAATTCACCATTGGAATAGACCATTTGGAGCTCCTGCTGGATCAACCAGCACCAAGTTGTGCCCACTATTCAGAATTTTGAAAAAACAAAGTATCACTGTATTATCTCATTTTTAAAAATCTGCATAATTCTTATGTTGCTCTTTTCTTCAGTCTTTCCATTTTTCTGTCTTCTTTCAAATCTGCCTAGGTATTAATATAAAGAGAAGAAAGCTTCAAATATGGATCTCATCACACTAGACAACTATGGAATTGCATTAACTGAAGTATGCTTAGGAAAAATGCTATAATTAATTTTATGTGGTAGGATATGTTGGGGAATGTTAGACCAGTATTAGCTCACTCACTGTAGGCACAATCCGGTGGACACCTTGACTCCTCCATCCCCCATTCTGCCAGCCCTCCACATTCATTGTCTTGGGGATGGAATCACACATCAGAAACACTGAGAGAGAAGATGCCGATTCTTGTCTTTTGAGTTGCACAAGCCAAGACTGCAGCATAGATGAGTTTGTGAAGAAGATATGATGACCCACGCAAAGCTGCCCTCCACTTTGCCACTGAGATAAAAGTAAGAATTCTCCTGATGGAAGAGAAGTGATGAGTGCATAAATGATGATATCTAAAAAGAGTGTGAGCCACCCTTTCTTCCCCCTAGTCAATCCCAGGAGGTGGATTATCCACATAGTTCCCCAGTAGGCTCATTCATAGGATACCAAATGGGAACTGTGTTTTTTCTCTGAGGTGGGGCCAGGGAAGTCAGTAAGATGGCAGAGACAGATGGGCCTAAGGCAAACTCATTGCCTCCCCTGATCCCATCACTTTGTGAGACGAAGTAAACTGATCTCCATGTACCCAAGGGCATGCAATAGTTGGGAATAAACATTAACCTGTTTGGAGCAAGAGCTTTAACAAGAAGAAAGAGGAAATTCAAAGGAATGCTAAGGGGGACTGATGGCACTAAGGACCAGATGCCTTCTCACCGAGCTCCTCCAAGTCCTCCCCATTGTCAGGCCGGTAAATATGCTCTCTGGAACTTAGACAAAACCCTGAATTGATGAAGTTTCTGTCACCTGGGAAATAGGTTCTTGAAAAATAAATTTAGGTATTCAGTAATCCCTATAACAGCAAAAATGAAGACAGCGCTCACCGTGTCCCAAACACCACCCTAAGCACTTTATGTGTAGTGACTAATGAAAGTCTCACACAGCCATATGAGAGAGTTATTGTTGTTATTATCTCTGTTTTATTGATGATTAAACTGAGGCCCAGAGAGGTCTTGCCCAATGTTTCACAGCTCAGAAGTTACAAAGCCAGGATTCAAATCTAGGTAGTCTGTAACAGACTATACGAGACCACTTCTCAAAGAGGTTTAAAATAATAAAACACCACTTCTGGCACAACTGAATCTGTGGCCCATGTTTTACATACCTCATGCATATTTTGAAGGAATTTTGTGCAAAGCCATCTTTGACATTCGTTTCTGTTTAGACTCTGGTCAGGTTGTGAGGATGCTGCTTATTATGTAATACAGAGTGCTTTCTGGAAGACCATGGAAATTATTTCTCTCTATTCTTAGTACTGGAAATATTTGGGCTTCTCTTGAGCAACTACTTTATTTGTATTTTGTAGAAAAATCAACTATTTCATCTCATTTCTCTGTTTTCATTGGCCGGTGTGTAGCTTAGAGACAAACGTCTAGCTAGCTATTGCCAAGTCACTAGAAATTCATGGCCTGTGTTGTGTGTGTTCACCGTACTGCTCTATCCCAACTTTCCTTTTGCTTTGCTTCTTACCTATTTTAATTTACTTTATCTGTCAGTAATGTACATATCTTAGTGAAACACCTTAAATCCTTTCTGAGAAAGGCAGGTTGTAAATACATGCAAATATTATTTTTCTTTGCTTCCAAACTACATCACTCTTAGATCTCTCTTGGTCAGCAGAAGGACCCTAGCGATTACTTTATAGCAGTAATGTCATTCCTTCATTGGCACATTTTATCCATAGAGGACAGAGAGGATAAGCTGTGAAGGACACAGTGTGCTTCCTATTCCCTCCTCTCTATTCTTAAGCTGAAGGTGCTGTGGTGAAAAGAAATGTTGGCACATAGGGAAGAATGGCGTAGTGGCTAAGTATATGGGTTCTGAGGTCAGAACTGGCTCATATCCCAGTTCTGCAGCCCGCCTCCATGTGACCTTGAGCAAGTTACTTATCTGTGCCTCAGTTCCCTCATCTATAACATAGAGCTGAAACAGTTACCCCCATTCATGTAGTTATTGTGAATATTAAATAAATTAATGTTAGGAAAACATCTATTGTTTTTCAATAGTTGCTCAGTAAAATGGCCCGTAAGTGGCGGCAGGAGAGCTAGAGAATTAGAAAAAGTCTTTTAAACTGTAGTAAAACAAATAAAATATTCTTGATATAACTCATGAAGAGCCCAACCAAAAGTAGGGTATTTTTTAAAGGTAGAGATTTTTTTTTGCTATATTTAATATGTCTCATATTGTTTTATTCTTCCCGAGGCTAAAGCATACATTTTTAATTTTTTTTACATATTCTTTTAAGCATTAGAATTATAAGGAAAGAAGGGATCTATGTTCATGAGCACCAGCCACACTAGTAATCCCACTCAAACTGTGTTGAAAGAGCATCAGAGAAAAAAAGACAACCTGTATTCGCCCTGGAAAAACTAATGTAAGAAATATTTTCTCTTTCAAGAATTTTTTCTCATGCAATAAGAAATTCTCATAAAATGTTTGTTAAGATTTTAATTCCAGTCTTAGAAATATGTGAATCTATATATTTGAGAGCACCAGATTAATTCAAGACATCTTTCAATAAATTATTGAACTGATAAAAGATATGATATGTGATGAATACTCCTGCCCTAAATGTGGCTAAAAGCTGGTAAGGATAGACATATAACCGAATATTGCATGCCAAAATATGCAAATACATGTGCATATGAATGTGTGCACACACACAGCTGCAGTAATGTGAAAACAGTGGCAACATAGAGATTTTCATGGAGGAACAACTCATACCATTAGTGAGATAAAAAAGGAAAAAGAAGAACAAATGGAGAGAAAACAGAAGAGGAGATGGGGGTGGAGGAAGGGAGAGAGAATGAGGAGGGGAAAAGAGGGAGAACACGCAACATGGGAATAAAAGAGGAGGAACACACAACATCATAATAAAAATGACTTTCAATATAGTTCATGAAAGATGAGAAGGCATTTGCAGTTGTTAGCATGTAGGGTGGGAGGATTCCGGGTTAGAGAATGGAGTCTGTAAGAGAATAGAAGGCTTCTGGGGGGTGATGGGCATGGCACAGCATGGCAGTCAAAAATGCAGTGAGCTCTGACTACATGCGGGCAGTAGAAAACCACTGAGGAGTTCTCGGCATTGGGACAAACATAATGGGATATACCTTTTAGAAAGGCAGCATTGGAGAATATGCCTTGAAAGGGAGTGAGGATGGAGGCAGAACCGTTGCTGTGGTCCTGGCTTCTGCCAGATGATTCTCCTGTTTTATTTCTTTAGCTCAGGGAAGATAACAGCTTCCTGCTGTTGCTAATATCCGGGTTGCGTTGCTGTCCTCTTCCAACCTGTGTGCCCAGTTCCCTGAAATAAATTCACTGTAGTTAAGAACTCAGAACTGTTTCTGTTTGGAGGTTAGACCTTCACTGATACACTGTAGCAACAGTCCAGAGAAGAGGTGTTGATGGCCCTATGACAAGGAGAGAACCTGCACATACGGAGGAGAGAGCTAATTTAGAAAACAAAACCACAGATGTGATTTAAAGAAACAAGCAATGAGGGAAGAGCAAAGGATTGTAGAAGGCCTAAGGCTACCATAGGACACTCAGACATGTCTAGTAAACAGATGGATGTTGGAATCTATAACGTCCATAATTGAAATCTATTCACATATAGTAGGAGTTTAACGGTATTTAAGATCTTGGAAGATCACTAGAAAAAGGATATATAATGAAAAGGGACCAAACTTCATGGAAGCACTAATATAAAGGGTTAAATGGACAAAGAGGAAAATCAGAGGGAGAAATAGTGTCAGAAAACCCAAGACTTTTAATAAAGGTGAATAGTCAAAAAATGCTGGAATGGGTTCATTCTCTATGCCTACTCCAATGTCATTGACCAATTAAGGGTAGATCCAAAGTTGCTTTTTTTCTTCAAAATAACATTCTGCTACATTGCTATTCTCATATTACAATGAAGGGATTGGGAACCAGAGAGAGAGAATCAGTTTTCTTTTTTCTTTTTCTTTTTTTTTTTTTTTTTGAGACGGAGTCTCGCTCTGTCGCCCAGGTTGAAGTGCAGTGGCGTGATCTTGGCTCACTGCAAGCTCCGCCTCCCGGGTTCACGCCATTCTCCCGCCTCAGCCTCCCAAGTAGCTGAGACTACAGGCGCCCGCCACCACGCCCGGCTAGTTTTTTGTATTTTTAGTAGAGACGGGGTTTCACCGTGTTAGCCAGGATAGTCTTGATCTCCTGACCTCGTGATCCACCCGCCTCGGCCTCCCAAAGTGCTGGGATTACAGGCTTGAGCCACCGCGCCCGGCCGAGAATCAGTTTTCTAATTTTACCCAGCTGGTATATGGGGAAACAAGAATTTCAACCCAGTTCTGACTGATTTCTAAAGTCTATGGTGCTTTGTAAATGGATATCAATGCCAGGCTAACAAATCTCTATGTATTTAAGGTAAGACCTGATCATAGCTATGTCTAAGAATAATCTAAAAGCAGCATGCAGTGAGGATTTGAAAAGATAGATCCAGGAAAAAGGGAGGGCAGTTATTAGACTTCTACATAAGGAGAAATGAGAGCCTGCTTTAGGGTGTAGATTTGTCAGATTTAGGAAAAATAACAATAAAACTCAAAATGCCCATTTAAATATGAATTTCTGAATTGTTGGTATAAGTACGTCCCTTGTAATATCTGGTATTTATGTATATTAAAATCATGCTATTTATTTTAAATTTGTATTTAACTAGTCTCCCATATTTCATCTGGTAGCCTAAAATACTGTAATGTAATTCTGACACTAACAACCTATAGTTTGTGTAAACTCCGTAGGTTGAGGCAAAGATCCCAGTAAGATTGTTCTTGTCAGATACCAATCTCAAACTCAGAGGTTCCCAGGCCAACTGCACTTCTGACTAACAGTCTACAAATTTGGTGTGTCCTATGACTCCCTTGGGTTCATATGATAATTCAGTAGAATAATTCACATAACTCAGGAAAAGGGTATACTTATGACAGTACTTTTATTATAAACAATAAAAAAGCAGAACCAGCTAAATGAAGACATACATAGGGTAAGGTCTAGAAGGGTTTCAAAGTAGAGCTTTCATGTATTCTCACAAACTCAGAATGCATCATTCTGGATGTGCTCACTAACTAGGAAGCTCACCCAAGACTCACTGTACAGTAGCCTTGTTGGTGTTTCTTTACATAGGCATGATTGATTGACTCTTTGCCAACATGATTGAACTTGATCTCCACTCCCCCATTTCCTCCTCTACAGTGAGGGGCCCACTTTGAAAGACAGAGACATTCCTATCACTTGAGAAATTCCAAAGGCTTTGGATTCCTGTCCAGGACAAAGACCAGACAAATTCTTTATTATTCAACACAACCTTAATGTACTCATAGTAATGAAAATGGAGAGACAGATGAGGAAGAAATTATACCAGGGAAGAGTCTAAATTGTTGGTAGTGTTAACATTCTAGCTTAAATTGATTAGATTTAAATTGATCCTAGATTGGAAATATGTAAGAAGCTTCACACTGAGATGAAAGAGAGAATATAGGTAATGAGCTAATTTTAGATTCCTGGAGTTGAAGATATTGATGAAACACTTAATGTGAATGCAGGGTGAAGGTATAAAAATGCATATCTGGGTTTAGAAGAATCTTCAGAATTGGATACTGCGAGTCAAGACTCCGTAGCATAAATGTGATTGCTGTGGCTCTAAAATGTGCAGGCATGCCTCATTTTATTGTGCCTCACTTTATTGTGCTTTGCAGATACTGCACTTTATACAAATTGAAGTTTTGTGGAGCTCTGCAACAAAAGCCAATCTTTCAGTATGGTACCATTTTTCCACCAGTGTGTGCTCACTTCATGTCCCTGTGGTAATTCTCAGAATATATTGTACTTTCCCCAGAACTTAAATTATAGTAAATAAATAAATAGTGCACATACCTTAATTTAAAAACAGTTTAACTTAAAATGCTAGTGATCATCTGAGACTTCAGCAAGTCATGAATTAATGTTGATGGCTGCTGAGTGATCAGGGTGGTGGTTGCTGAATGTGGAGGTGCCTGTGGTAATTTTTAAAAATAAGACAACAATGAATTTTGTTACATTGATTAAATCTTCCTGTCATGAAAGATTTCTCTGTAGCATGCAGTGCTGTTTGATAGTATTTTATCTACTGTAGAACTTTCATAATTAGAGTCAGTGCTCACACACCCAACTTATGCTTTATCAATAATGTCTTTAAATATTCTAAATCCTTTGTCATTTCAACAGTTCACAACATGTGTACCAGAAGTAGATTCTATCTCTAGCAACTACTTTTTTGTGCTCACCTATAAGAAACAAATTCTCATGTGTTGAAGTTTGTACTGAGATTGCAGCAATTCAGTCACATCTTCAGGATCTACTTTTAATTCTAGTTGTCTTGCTATTCCCAACCCATCTGTAGTTACTTTCTCAGCTAAAGTCTTGAACTCTTCCAAGTCATCCTTAAGATTTGGAATCAACTTCCTCCAAACTCCTGCTAATGTTAATATTTTGACTTCCTCCCATGAATCTTGAATTCTTAATGGTATCTAGAAAGGTGAATCCTTTACAAAAGCTTTTCAAATTACTTTGCTCAGGTCCATCACAGGAATCACTGTCTATGGCAGCTATAGCCGTATAAAATGTGTTCCTTAATAAGACTTGAAAGTTAAACTTTACAGAATGGATTTTTTTTTTTTTTTTTTTTTTTTTTTTTGAGACGGAGTCTCGCGCTGTCGCCCGGGCTGGAGTGCAGTGGCCGGATCTCAGCTCACTGCAAGCTCCGCCTCCCGGGTTTGCGCCATTCTCCTGCCTCAGCCTCCCGAGTAGCTGGGACTACAGGTGCCCGCCACCTCGCCCGCCTAGTTTTTTGTATTTTTTAGTAGAGACGGGGTTTCACTGTGTTAGCCAAGATGGTCTCGATCTCCTGACCTCATGATCCGCCCGTCTCGGCCTCCCAAAGTGCTGGGATTACAGGCTTGAGCCACCGCGCCCGGCCTCCAGAATGGATTTTTGTTAGCAGGTGTGGAAACAATGTAGGTTTCCTTGTACATCTTCATCAGAGCTTTTGGGTGATCAGGTGCACTGTCAATGAGCAGTAATATTTTGAAAGGAATTTTTTTTTTTTTTTTTTTTTTTTTTCTGAGCAGTAGGTCTCAACAGAGGACTTGAAATATCATAATCTGGCTTTGAAGTTAACCCAGTCTTTATTCTTCAGAGTTTACCTTTTCTTTCACACAGAAAGGTTAACAAAATGGAATTAAAGTCAGTGCTTTATCTATTCATTTAAAAGTTGTTCTTTAATTGCAAGATGCCTTACAACTAGTAATAATAAATTAATCTAAGTAATTATAGTTTTCAAATGGCTGAATGGGAAATACTTGCAGTGTATCTACATAATCTCATGAAGACCATTCATTGATAAAGCCACATTGTAGCACATATACTTGTAAAATGTCACGTTCCTTTGTCTAGTCACCAACTACAATATGATAAAATTTAACAAATTTGCCAAGTGTCCACTATGTACCAAAACACTTTTCTGAGTATTGTGGGCTGTACAAAAATAACTAACATATAATTTGATGGAGAGAAGAATACTTAAAAAACATCAACATTTATGTTTTGGTCATTATGATTTTGGTCAAAACTACTTTACTATAATGTCACTAGTAGCATTAAATACTGCATAATTAATAATCCAAATTAAACAGAGTATCAGTAGAGATGTCTTTGAAACATGCAAACAAGCAAATTGCTTTACCCCTTTGAACTTCATTTCTTAATCTGTAAGTGAGAGATTGGACTAACTGTTATCTTTTTGCTTTTTCAGTTCTTTTCATGCTTATAGTGTCAGATAATAGGTTTCATTACTTAAATCCAAGTTCTATTGGAAGCTTTAACGGTTGGAATTATGTGTAAGGCTGCCTTTCCATTAGCATGTGGTTCAAAGGCATGGAGTAATCACTGGAAGCCTGGTTTCCAGTTCTTGTTCTATGAAAAAACCTTCAGCATCCCTCAATGTTCTCATCTGTAAAATGAGGGGATGTTGTGATAAACTGTATGGTGCTTTCCATCTTTCACATCTGTAATTATTTAAAGCCTCTAATATCCAGGTGAAGACCAATCTAATCAGTCTGATTTATAAACTATTTTAAAGAAATATTTTTATTGCTTTTAAACCATGCCATTGGAAGTGTGGCTAGTGTATAAGACAGCCTAATAAAAATAGCTGAAGCATATGCCATACTAAAGAAATTATATTCTTCAAAATGTCTTTTCTTCCTCTCCTCTCCTCTCCTCTCCTCTCCTCTCCTCTCCTCTCCTCTCCTTTCCTCTTCAGAATTTAAATATGGACTGTATCACTAAAATGGTTATATCTCCAGGTTTTGAGAATGCCTAAAAACAGGGTGTTCTCTTTAAAGGAATTAAAGATACTCATTTAGTATCTACACAACCACAGATAAACTCTCCAGAGCCTGGCGTTTTTCTTCCTGTATAATGCAAAGACAAATTTCAGCCAGGGCATGTTTCTTCTTATAACAAATCAGCCATGTTCTGTTATAAGAAAGTAAGTTAGCGCTGGCATAGTCTTGGGTGGGAGAAATTCATTTTGTGCAAGGAATATTTCGGTGAGATTTTTGACTGCATGTGTTTATTTTCCGAAGAGTTTAATTGTTGATTCCTAAACTGGAAATTAAATGTAACGGTGTGATTGTGGATGTTACAATAATTAAAAGTATCTTGGGTTTAGGTCAGAAATCTTATTTCTAACCACAGTTTAGGAAGTTACCGATTTGACTATTGAAATTTTGTAAAATTAGGCCTAAAATGTTTCTAACTGCTGTTTCATATTGAGGTGCTCCTGCAGTGTGCGGAGTTTGGGTGGGAGCAAATCAAACAGGGGCATCTCCAGGAGCTCCCTGTTGCCTTTGTTTTGGGAATGGTGTTTTACACAATATGTCTGTTTACTGACATGCTAACTCCATGGAAATGTATCACTTTCCTCTTGTGTTATTTATTTCAGTAGGAGCGTGTTACTCTTTATCTCAGTTTCAAAAAAAAAAAAGTTACTATCTTAATAGTACCTGGAAATTGAGTGTTTCCAAATGTTATTTTTTTTTTTTTTTTTTTTTGAGACAGAGTCTCGCTCTGCCGCCCAGGCTGGAGTGCAGTGGCTCACTGCAAGCTCCGCCTCCTGGGTTTACGCCATTCTCCTGCCTCAGCCTCCCAAGTAGCTGGGACTACAGGCGCCCACCACCTCGCCCAGCTAGATTTTTGTATTTTTTAGTAGA
This sequence comes from Theropithecus gelada, assembly GCF_003255815.1. Lineage (NCBI taxonomy): Eukaryota > Metazoa > Chordata > Mammalia > Primates > Cercopithecidae > Theropithecus > Theropithecus gelada. The sequence goes on from NC_037676.1 coordinate 107,636,704, forward strand.
GACGGGGTTTCACCGTGTTAGCCAGGATGGTCTCGATCTCCTGACCTCGTGATCCGCCCGTCTCGGCCTCCCAAAGTGCTGGGATTACAGGCTTGAGCCACCGCGCCCGGCCAGTTTTCAACTGTTATTGAAAGTTCCTTGTAGAACACTGTATAGAATGTAATTCAGATATTTCATATTCTGGGAGAGCTGAGTGTGTATAATGTATCAAACAAATGTTTTAAACCAAAAAGCTGTCTCTTTTGGGATGCATATTATTATGCTATTTTGCAAAAGCGGGTACATCCCAAACTGAAGTGTGCATGAGCGGCTTCGAGTGTGGGCTCTGGCCACAGAATTCCCATTAGCATTAGCTTGGCACAGCTCCTTGTCTCACAGACAGTGAAGAACATGCCTTTTCCACCCTTGAGGCAATAAAATAAATTAAAGGGTGCGGCATTAAGTGAGTTGAATTTTGAGTAGTATTTTTCATGCCTTCAACATTTTAAAATCAGTTTATCCTTATGAAGCAGCATTTGGAATCATGAAACAAGGGATGCCTGTTTGTGCCAGTATGCAGGTTCCTTTGATTCTCTGGAATCATGTGTGTGTCAAACAATCTTTTCTGGTCCTTTTCCCGTTGTGGCTTCTGGGTAGTGTCTGTGACTAGAACTTTGTAATTCAATATAAAAGCACCCTGGAAGGTAAGACATCTTTAGTTTGTTTCTACTGGGTTTGGTCCAGGCTATTACAGTCCCTATATATCTCCATGACACAGAAGCAAGAGTTTCTGCAAAGGATGTCCCCAGGGCCCAACCAAATCCTTCCTCTACAGAAGCTGCCGTAGTTTGTCTATATTCATTATGTTTATGCTTCCTCCAATTTTCCACTTTCTCTCAGTATTTCCTAAAGAGTCCAGAAAGCATTCTTTTTATCTGAAATGAAAGTTTGTTTTTGTTTTCACAGAATAAATGTGTATCTTTAGTATCACCATGTGTCTTCTCTAATTAGAAACCTTTTTCTTATGTTCTTGTAAATAAGAAGGGAGTCATTTAATTCTTAGTGCATTTGAACACTAACAACAGGGATGGTAAGATCCACATTTTATCTAATCCTGTTTAATCACAAAATAATGTGGATCCTCACCCACTACCTGAATCTGAAGGCTCTGGAACTGTAGAGGGAGTTTCCTAGCATAGCCACTTCCTCTTTCTAGGTGTGTGATGTTTTATTTCAAGAGGTCAAAATAAGCACACTTCCCTCATGTTGATCTGTCCTGTATTCCCCGCCCCCCCCCCCCGCCATACAATGGTTTTGTGTAATTATTAATAAAAGTATTTCAAATATAATACATTGACAAATTTTGAACACTTAAAGTATATAAGGCACCATGCTACATTCGTAACATAATTGGACACATGTAATTTATAGCTTCTACGAGATCGTATGTTAGTTTTACAGATGAGAAATGGGAACTCAGAATTTCTGAGACTTGATCACAGTCAGCTTGTCAGGGCTAGAGTCAAGGTTTAAATGCAGGAATGTCTACCTTCTACTCTATCCTAGTTGTAGGCAAGAGCCAGTCATTGTTTTCCAAGTGATACTTCGTATTACGACTTCGAAGACTGGTGATTCAAAGGGTCTATTAATTGCTTTTTGAGCTCTGTACGTTCAAGCGTTTAAGCTTGTGACTTATATTACATTTCCATCATTGCTGTGTCTTTTAATGTCATTTTTCCATTGTTTACAACCACCATATTTCTACATTTTACCATAGCCTCTCTGGTCATGCTCATCCATATCTCTCAGAACCAGTGTGTATCAAGTTAAGCTTGCCCATGATAGGAAACAAAGAAAGAATGAAAGACATAGGGGTGTGTGTTGAGGGGGGGCAGCTTTCACATAGCATATTCCTTAGATACATGTGAATGTGCAAACATTGACTATAGGAGTGCTTCTCTGGTTGTGCCTGCTGAAGAGTTTTTCTAGGCTGTCTGGCAAGAATGTGAGTAGTTTATGTTTGATAGAGTGTGAGTGCCTGCCTTTCTCTTTCTTGGTGGGAGTGAACACTGTGTACCTATTCAGTGTGATTCCTTGACATGAGGAAGAGTTGGATTCCTATTTGTAACACATTTCTGCAGTAATATGTTCACGTTGTGTTTGTGGCTGTGGGAATGAAGAACAGGTTAAAGGCTCTTTGACAGTAATAAATGTTCAATATGGAAAAGGCCCTTCTTAGATAAAAGATGTGAGGAATGAAGATTGGTTCAGACATCAGGAAAAGAGGTTCTTAATCTGCTGATTTGGTTATAGCATAAATATCTTCCGTTAGTGCATGTTTATCATGCTTTACTTTTTATGTTGCATTTCAAGGACAATGAGGAAGACTCCTGACAACATTCACTTACATTAGAATGACCTTTTAGGGTCTAACAAAATACAAATATTACTGATCAAGAAAATAAAGCCAGTAAGAACTAATTATTGTGTTTCAGTGACTGTAAGAATATTGAGCTTGTTCATATGATATAAAAAAGTCCTTGTGCTCTGTGTTCAATAATTTGTAGTATTCATTATGCGACTTTTATATATTGCCAGTAACATTATAACCAGGCAATTTTCCGTTGAATATCTGATTAAATGTAAATGGTGGTGTTGATTACATATTACTCAAGAAATAACACAAATGAAACTTCAAATAATGTATTTTTATTTTGATTTAAGCAACAAAAACCCCACTCCTACGAACTCTGACCACCATTTCCAGCATTTACTCTGCTTCTGCCATCTCATTAGTTGTATATTTCTCACACTACTGTTCCATCCCCCACTATCATATCTTATCTCTTTCAGCTCCTCCCTTTTACCAGCATAGCAATCATCAATCTCAAGTATTGATGTCATAGTAAAGATATGCATCAAAATAAAAAAGATTACTAATATAAAAGGGAACCGCTTTAATATGATTTCATGTACCAGATTTTATAATCACATAATTTAAGCAACATAACCTAATCTATAAATACCTAATAAATATTCTTGGAACCATAAAGATTAAAAAAATAAATTTTATCACCTTACAGCAAAGTAATTTTGCTGTACTGCTTTTGTTGATCACTGTTTAAATTCATGTTTTTCAGTGTATTTGTTCATGATCATTATTAATTTTAATGCTATAGCATAAGATGATGCTATTTGGTACTTTCTTTTTATGGTTGTTTTTTCATGTTTAAAATTGTCTTCAAAATGATAGTATTTAATAGAGCTACTGAGGAGATTTTGCTCTTAGAGATACATTAAATAGCCAACTTTCTGTCCCCTGAAATATTGTTCCATAAGAGTAAAGATGTCTTCTTTGACAACTAAGTTTTATTAAAATTTCCCATAGTTTGTTGTGCCATATACAAGACTTATACCGGTGGTATGCTATATATAAAAACACAACAAATTGTGTTTGTTTCTCCAGAGAGACTTGATTTCCCCTACCCTTTCCCCTACCATGTGACTCCTGTTGTCAAAGCCGAAATAACAGGAAAAAAAATCAGATATGTGCATATACCATGGACAAATCAAGTGCAGTGACTAAAGTACCTTTCAGCTATAATGAGAGGTTAAATCAGCTACATCAGATCCTCATGGGCCACAGATATGATTTGTTAACATATAAGGAAAATATAAGATATGACAATCAAAAGATATCCACAGGTCACTTCATGTATTTTTTAAAAATTTGTAACAAAAAAAGACAAACAGCAAAAATTTAGGATGCAAAGTCCACGCAAAGGAGCTCAGAAACTTTACTTAGATGTTTCATTCATTCAGAATAATTAAGCTTAGTTCTAGCAAACTTGTTCTTTTGGTTTTTTAATCTAAAGCGGATTAGAACTGACTACATAAGGCTCATATTGTTTGTTTTTCATTTAATATATATTGAACACTTCTCTGTGTCATCAGCATTCTTCTGAAACAGATTTTGAAAGAAAGATTGCATAGCACTCAGTGATACGGATTTACAGATTTTGAAATCAACTTCCCTTGCCATTTAGATTGTTTCTGATACCTCTTTTAGAGCAAACATTGTGCTGGATTTTGCTAAATGATGATTTTTGTCTTCTCCAATTATTTTTTAGAATGTCAGTCCCCAACCTTTTTGGCACCAGGGACTGGTTTCATGGAACACAATTTTTCCAGGGATGTTGGGGATAGGGGAATAGGTTTCAGAATAAAACGGGTCTGCCTCACATCATCAGGCATTAGATTCTTATAAGGAGCATGCAACCTCTAGACCCCTCACATGCACAGTTCACAACAGGGTTCATGCTCCTGTGAGAATTTAAGGCCACCACTGATCTGAGAGCAGGCAGAGCTCAGGTAGTAATTATTGCTTGCCTGGCTGCTCACCTCTTGTTACACCTGTTATATATGTAGTATATATATACATATTGGTGCATACATATACATATAATTGGCACTTTATTCAGCAAATGTGTGGCGCCACTTTGTGGAAGATAACCGATTTATTTGGAGCCATCACATAAAAACTGTGCTGAGACAGAGAGAGAGCATGGACTGGCTGAGTCAGTGAAGCCTTCTGTGAGGAACAGAGAGGACATTTGATCTCAAACCTGAAGGACGAATTGAGTCAGCAGAAGTGGAGTGTTCCAGGCAGAGGGAAGAGCAAGTGCAAAGACCCTAAATTAGGAAAGAGCTCTGGGGTTGGAAGAATTAAAAGAGGGCTGATGTGCCAAGATCCCAGGGAGGAAGGGAGGAGTCTGAGTTTATCTCCAAGAAGTAGGGCCAACGGCCAACTGGTTCTTTTGTAAGAGTTTGTGGGCCATGATATAGATTTTGGACTTCATCCTACGTGTAGACAAAAGACATAAAAGCAGAGGAGTAATAAGTTGTAATTTATATCCTGTGACAAGCAACGGATTGTAGGAGTGGTTGGAATGGGTTCCTGCAGATTAGAAAGCTGGTCACTGCATTAGCCCTGGTGAAAGATAAAGGTGGCTCAAAATAGGGACATAAGAAGTGGAGATGGTGAGAGGCAGTCAGGTTGGGTTGTTTCAGAGGTAGAGCTTTTAAGGACATGATGGATTTGATGTGTGCCTGAAAGAAAGTGAAGGATCAGTTATGACTCCTCACTTTGGGGCTTGAGAAAAGTGTGCATTTAATGGTTTAGTTGCTGTTGTTCCCTCTAGATACAACTTTCATGAGGACAGGGACTTTGTCTCCTTTATTCACTATTCATACCCACGAGCACAAGGCATGCTAAGCTGGAGAGGAGATGCCTCAAAATATTTTTGAGTAGTTATTATAAAGCTTTAATACATGATTTAAATTATTTGCCGAATACATTTCCCCTTAGGTTGTATTTTTATTTTTATTTTTTGATAGTTTAATATTCAGAAGCTCTAAGATAGATTTGTGATGCTTTTTTTTTTTCTTTTCTTTTTCTTTTTTTTTTTTTGAGACGAAGTCTCGCTCTGTGCCCAGGCTGGAGTGCAGTGGTGCGATCTCGGCTCACCGCAACCTGCGCCTCCCGGGTTCAAGTAATTCTCCTGCCTCAGCCTCCCAAATAGCTGGGAGTACAGGCATGCACCACTGCACCTGGCTAATTTTTTTGTATTTTTAGTAGAGATGGGACTTCACCATATTGGCCAGACTGGTCTTGAACTCCTGACCTCAGGTAATCTGCCCGTCTCGGCCTCCCAAAGTGCTAGGATTAAAGGTGTGAGCCACTGCCCCTGGCCTTTGTGATGCATTTTTATTTTGATTTTTTATATAAATGTATGTCCATTTATTTATTGCTTTGTGATTCTTTTATTGTGTCTAAAATATCACTGCCTGCTCAAAAGTTTGATTAATAACCAATTTTGCTTCTTATAGTTATTATTTTGTGTTTAATTCTTTAAAAAAATCTGAAATTTATTTTATAAATGATATAAAATAAGAACTAAAATTGATTTTTTCTAACTTTACTGTTTATTAAATTCTTACAAATAGTAGTCTATTGCTAAGTACTGGATGGTGTTTTTATTGTGTGATTTTCTTCGATGCTTGGAATATATGCACTTATGGTATATATTTAGGTGTATATTTAGGTTGGACTATAGTATTCGTTTTCAACTCATATAACTATTTATTCCTTACATACTTTAGAGGTGCACTTTAACAGCATAACCACTAGTTACATATAGATATTTAAATATAAATAAATTAAAATTAAACATAATTAAAAATTCTGTCTCTCAATCTTATTAGCCCTATTATCAGTGCTCAACATTGCCACCCGGGCTGAGTAGTACTCATATTAGACAATGCAGAATTATAGAATATTTCCATCAGCAAGAAAAGTTCTCTTGGACAGTGCTGCTCTAGGAAGTCTTTTTTTTTTTTTTTCTTAAGTTTCTAAAAATTCCCCAAGGAATTTTAAAATTGAAGACCGTGATATATTTACTTTGGGGATTATTGGTATCTCGATAATATTTGGTTTCACCTTCTAGGAATGTATTATGCAGGCACATTTATAAAACAGACTCTTTGTGTTCTCATTAAGTTTGGTGATTTTTTTTCAATGCCATCTGTATTTTTGGTCAAGATTAATTCTAGGAGTTTTTTACTGTTTGAAATTATTTAATCATTAAATACAGACTTAATTTAATAATCATGTAATAAATTTTGCATTCTTCAGTCATTTTTCAATTTTGGTTTTCTACTTTAAATTTTTAAAGTTGAATAAGCTTTTTAAAAGTAATTTTGTGTTTAATGTATTTTCAGGCTTGTTAGTATAACATTCTGCTTGATGTTTAAAAAAATGTTTTATTGCTTTTTGCTCTTTAAATTGCATGTACTTGTATTTACCATTTTCAAAGTTTAAAAGATTTTTAAGATTTCCCCTACTTTTTCTAGAGAATCTCAGGGCCATCATGCTCTGAGGCACTCTGAGACCTTAAGATGATTCTATATGTTCTTACCATGATCTGCCAGGTGCATTTCATCATTTGCCTTCAGGTCATCTTACTTGTTTTACTTTGGAGTTTTACCAGTTGTTTTGATGTGTTTCCTAGATCCTCTGAAGTTAGAAAACTGGTAATAGGGGAAACTAGTATTTGAACCCCAAACTATCAAAACCATTCACTTATACTTTTTATAAAAAGGGGTACTTACACTTTTTAAAAAAGTTGTTTTTAAGAAAAATTTGATTTTAAAATTATATTTAATTTCCAATTACACTGCATTGTAATAACATTTGATTTTTAGAAACTATTGAGCTTTGGAATTCCTGTTATTTCATCAGTGTTTGTAAGTAGTTTATGGAATCTTGTAAAGATTTATTCCCTGTTTTTAGGAAACAGCGTGATAACACCTAATTTTGTGATGTAGGTGTTAATCATGAATTGTGTTCAAATTGTTTATATCCTTATTTTTTTTCCTCAATATGGCATTGTAGGAACAATTTGTTAATATTCTCCACTCAATATAGTATTGCTATTGGTGTATTTTAACCAAATTATTATAATATTCATTTGCTAATTTATTAAATCTTATGTGATACCAATATTGTCAACCTTTCTATATTTTCCTTTTATGTCGACTCGTAAAATCTTGCCTATTGTTTCATTTGGAAGCATCTTAACATGTTAAGATGTTTATCAAGTAAACAATTAACATGCTTTTTCTCTTTGATTTGTTCAATTAAATGTATTCTGTTCAACCTCTTAAATATTGCATTTTATTTTAGTGTTTCTTATGATTATACTTTAATTTTGTCTTTATTGAATATTATTAATTATTGTTTTAGTGTATTTAAACATGTGGAAGACAGGAATCCTATTCAGTGGTATCTGAAAATATTACCCAATTGGTTTAAAAAATTTATTTTTGTCTAATTATCAAAATCAAAATAATTTAACCCCTCTTTAGAGAGGAATGAAAATGGGATGCTTTGGCTTCCTTTCAGCACCACTTCCCTATTCTCTGTTAATCTAATCTGTGTTTGCTAACCTTGGTAAAATTTAGTTCCTCTTTTAATATATATTGTCTAATATTTTATTTTGTTAAATTAGTCCCAACAAGCATTTAGACTCATCAAAATCAAACTTTTATTTGTAATTTGACATTTATAAAAAATTATCCTTTTATCTTTAGCTAGTTTGTGGTCCCTACAAATTACTTTTTAAGCACAGTTTTGCCATTCTTAATGGCTAATTATTTATCACTCTTGAGAGAACATCTTTTAATAAAGTCTATAGAAATTATTCATTATGATGTAGTTTCTGAGAACCAGAAAATTGGAGACTGTTTTGGTCAACATTACACATAAATTTCAGAGTTAACTGAATATCATATTCTTTCATAGCCTTTCCCTTGCAAAGTTATGCTAGCTTTCATTTCTTTTGTTGTCCTTTATTTTTTTCTTTGCAGGTGATCTATTTTGGTAGAGTGCTAGTTTTGAGGGTAGAAAGGTAGACTGGGGGATAGAAAGATGATTCTTTACTCTTGCTATTCAAAAATATAAAAAAGATAAACTTAGTGTTGATTTTGTTTGTTTCCCTTAATCTCAAATATAGGGGCTTTTTTCAGGCCTGGAAATTCATAATTATGTGTAAATCCTTCGTGTTATACCTACTGCTAATTCACCATTTTCTATTTACTTAAATGTAGGATTATGTATTATTAGTGGGTTCAGCTCTATAACCCGTCTTCCCTGGTTTTTCTTTACCACCTCTCATCTTTTTAATCTGTTGTTATTATTTTCTGCATTCTCATGCTGTTTGTCATCATTTGTCATCAGCATCACTAATTTAATTTTTCTACATTATCAAATATGCTATATATTGTCTATCATTATACTTTTAATTTGGACTATTGTGATTTTTATTGTAGTGCTTCTTATATTTTGTTTATTTGAAAGAACGCCTCCAAAAATCTTACTGAAAACAAGAAGTTAATTTTTAAAAAATCATTTTATAAAGTAATTATTTTAAGGAGAAGAAAGTTGAGACTTTTTTTTTCAGTCATTAGCATGTTGTTTGTCCTGTGTTCCACACTTTTCCTCCAGCTGAAACTCCCAACTCCTAGGTTCACTTAACATATACATTTTTACAGATATATAGCTTGGCTCTAAAGCAGAGGATTAACCAACTTTAGGATTTTTGTGATTTCCTTCAGCTTTGTCTTGGTTGCTGGTTATTTCTCCTCCTTGGAGATGAAATGGTAAAGTTAGGATGACGCAGTGTCTAGCGTGATTGCTGGCCAGGCACAGATAGATACTCAGTTCATGCTATTTTCTTCTTATTGATAGTCCCTGGTAATATTTATGATCTCCCTGGCATTGCAAACAGAACAAAATTGCCATACACTTGGAAAGCTAGTCATGCTAAGGAACTTTGATGATTACTGGTGTTAAAAAAATAATGTAGATTTGGCCCTAGGCCCTAGGTTTTGACTATTGCAGGTAGTCAAAAATGAAACAGTTTAAAGGAGATATCGAAATGATTTAAGAAGCTGAAGGACAAGTTGCTTATTTCCAGAACTGAGAATACGTGTGCTCTTTCATCTTCTGTGTGCAGTATTTTTTCTTCAGCCAGTTCCAGGAGGATTTTTTAAGGGAGTGGCTTTGCGGCTTCATCCGCTGGAACATACTGGAAGTGTACCACTATATATTGTGGAAAATAGAATTTATTATCTAACCTATTTTAACATTTTTTCATTGGAACAGATTCATTCCTCTTCTTCCCTCTTTGTTTTAATTTATTTGAGATTTAATGATGGAGTTAGTGATCTGCCACATTCTATTTGACAGCTTACTACTTGATGATCCTGGATATACAAGCTGTTACTGTAAAGGAGGGGTTGCTTTTTAAAATTCTAAGTCAGCACAGTATGAATCCGAATTTTTCCTCGTTGATTTTTTTTTTTTTTTTGGTCAATCTGTGGAGTTCTTAAGTACTTTTACCATATTTAAGACAACTCAGCTCACTTTGAGTCATGTTAAATAGTCAAACTAACTCTAACCTCCTCAGTGAAGGAACTTCTTTCTCAATTTTGCAACTTTCCCCAACATAGATACACATACACTTTGAACTTTATTCTCCACTTCACATATTGCCTTTCAAAAGTTTGTGAAAGGTTCAGTAGCTGTGTGCGGAATCCTGGTAGATTTCTTGAGAATATTTTAGATCCTGAACTCATTAACAGCTCATAAAAACATCAGATATTCCTGCCCTTCCACTGTAACTCCCAATAACAGGCCACTTATTATATAGTAAAAACAAATCCAAAAATACAGGTAATGATTGCCAGAACCTAATTTACAGCTACCTCATTTGTGCCACAGTTAACCCTCCAAGGGCTCTGGGAAGCATGATGAAGTGGAATTCCCCCACAATTTCTTCATAAGCCAAATCTCCATATGACACATGAATAATTGGCAAGTGCAATGAGTAAAATAAATAGTCAAATTGATATCATATGTCTGTTCACTGGTGGAAACAAGGATTCATAGGAAATAATGCTATAGAATTACTGAGTCAGGTTTTCTATTGGGGGATATGCCAGAACCCCAGGGAGGACAAGGATGTTCCTGAGCAAAGTAGACCTAAAATATGGAGGGAGCAAAATGACCTCAGGAATTTGCTGATGTGAGATAATGGTCCACTCTTATTGTGTCCCTCACACTCTTGAAGGAGGGTCATAACTCAGATCTGCTTCACTTGACCCTTCCCAGGTTTGGAAAACAAATCGGTGTGTCCCAGTGTGGGGTCTGTCTTAGAATAACCTGGATGGCAGACTGAAAGTGCTGATTCCTGGGTCCTATCCTAGAGCTGCTAAATTTTTGAGAGTGGGGCTTGAAAGCCTATATTTTTATCAAACTTTCAGCATGAATATATTATACACTATAAAGTTAATGTACATAGGGGAGGCCTAGAGGATATGACTAGGGATAAAGTAGTGAATGGCAGAACCAATGGTAGGCACCACAATATTTTTCTAAAAATGCAGATGGAGCCTGACTACATTTTCATAAAACTCTTCCATACTTTTTTGAGGCTTGAGCCAAACGTTAGCCCGACTCCAAGACAGAATGCTGGAATGAGGAAGGTGGTGTGGTGTGGTGTGCTGCTAGGCAACGGGTGAATGAGTATTTCCTTCCTTTTTGCTATCAGAAAGCATAGGGCCACAGCTGGGGGTTGTGGGGTGGGAATCAGATTAAATGCTTTAATTGTTGTTTTTTTTTTTTTTTTTGCATTTGCTGATAAGGTTTACTTGTTTATATTTTTATAAGCCAAGAGTAAAATATTTTAAGTGTATCAAAACAGGGGATGGGTAGTGAAAGAATGATTTTTTAAACAGTAGAAGGGAAATAATAACTGAACTAGAAAAAGATTATTCACACATGAAAACCAATATATTTTACTTCACGCTATTTACACTATGCTGGTTGTAGTTAGTGGTAGCTCAATAGCAAACCAAAATTACAACAAAGAACAGTAATAGAAACAAACCAAAAGCAAACTAAAGAAAAGCATTAATTCATGTTTAAGGCAACTATTTGAAAATAGGAAAATGTTTATTCATGGATCTATTCCAGTTAAATGTATTTGTCTGTCTCTGAGGTCTTAGAAACCACGGATTTAAGAGCAACATGAATTAAATGTCCAGGAAGGTGCGAAATCCTCCATACTTGTTGCCAATGCACTGAAAGTTAAGTAAGTCCTGACAAATCTAACATTCTGGAATTATCTTGAAGAAAGGGATGTACATTTTTTCGGTTCCAGTAAGAGAGGGCTGTTGGTTGAGTAGCTGCTGATGAGATCCTTTCTGGGTCTTCATTAAGTGGAAGCTATTAAATCAACATTGAAATAAGAACTTTACAACTTATCCCCTTCAACAGATTTGGTAAATGCATTTTGACTCTTACAGTTGAAGGGAGAAAATGAAATTCCATTTAATTAGAAAATAAGCTACTAAGCCTGGTTTTCTTCCTGCATATGATGCCATATAGATGCTTGTATCAGGAGTGCATAGGTGTGTCTCAGGGAGGCTGGCGCAGAGTTTATGATACAAGTATTGGAGTACTGCGAGCTGCCAGAGGAGAGTTCATTTATGTGAGCTCTCTACCTTTTGGCTTACCCTATAACTTCTGCCTGTAAAGATGCTTGCTTTTATTCTATTGTAGGCTTTGTTGCCAAAGGCAGGGGATATTTTCTTTTTAAGATAGCCCTTAGATGCTTCCTCCAGGTTGCGATTGCTGGAGCAGGGTGGGCAAGCTAGTTTTGTTATCACTGACACCCTACCCACTCTCCTAATTCTCCAGAGAGTAAGTGTTCTTCTTAAAAATATAGCTCTATCGAGTGCCTCCGTGTCTTTAGACACTCTTTTAATGTGCTAGTATAAAGTAAAAGTCTTTTTGAAGATATGTTTTATAGGGAAGTGCTTTTGGGAGCCTCTTGAGATGTTCACTGGTACTGAATCGAGGTAGCTTTATGGTGGTTTAATGACAACATAGAACACTTGTAATAAAGTCCTGTGTTGATATGTGTCCCAGGGCATGTTATAATTAGAGCGGATTGAACATGTTGATTTTGTTTTCCCCTCCGCTCACATGGCTCCCTTCGTCTTGTCAGGGTTTTGCAACTTGAGATCTGTCGGAGGTTTTCTTCATCCCCTAAAGATGAAAGAGATCTGCCAGAATGGAAATTTGGAAAATTACACATACACCTGTGAAATTAGCAAATTCGTATAAAGTTTGTATTCCAACCCATATGGGGGATCTACAACAATGCTTTGTTTTGTGTGAGGATTTTTTTTTCTGGCTGCGCAGAGAACAAGTGTGCAGGACCGTACAGGCTTAGAGAGAATATTCATCATTATTTACTGTGTCAAACCCACAAGGAGGGCCAAATTGGTGATGTTCCAGGAGTAGGAGGCCACACCTATTTGTGAAAAATGGAACAGATTTCTGTCGTTGCCCTCACTTTGACTATTTGGTTCAACGTGGTGGTGGTGCTAAGACATGTCGTTTTGTTCGCCGCGTATGTGGGTTAACAATGAAGGCTGCCTATGTTGCTGTCCCGTAAAATCCCACAGACTACACATAATCAGGTGCATGAACCTGATTATAATAAGGTATTGGAGTGAGGAATGCTGAGCAGTGGAACATGTGTATGATCTGGCCAGGACCTGTCCCCTCAATCTGATTGTCATTGATTAGCCAGCTTTGCCTGGTTGGACAGAGTACCCTTGCTCATGTCTCAGGAAATGTTAGGCTCTCAAAAGAGGGGATGAAGAGAATTCTTTTGCTGTTGGAAGGCCTTGCTCTTCAAAAGACTCAAGCAGCATGCCATAATTTTTAAAAATTGACATGCCGTCCCCTAGCTTTGTTCTCATGTCATAGCCACACAGTGGAAGATTCTTTAGTAAAACAACATCCTGGTCAATTGTTTGCATTATCCAGGACTCTTGGCAGATATGTAGAAGTAACATTTGGGATCAGCCTGAAGTGGCTACAGGTCTATTCTATCCCTGAATCATCTGAAAGAATGTTGTTATTTGAGCATTTGCTGGACTCTCTGACATCATTTGGAAGAACAATTAACCAGCACTAAATGAGTAAACCTAGCCTGTCACTTACCAGGATTTGTCCAGGTGAAAGGCAGGTTGATTACAGATCATCAGTTGCAGTACACAAAGTGTCTATCCATAATTGAGGAAAGGAGTCTGTATAAACTGTAAATTATTGTACTCTTTGTATTAAATGACAATAGTGTAATAAATAGAATTTATACTATTACGAAGTGACTTTGGGATAGCATTTGTATTCCAGCATGGTTGTTCCCAAACTTGAGCGTACATCAGAATCACCTACAGGATTTGTTAAAACACAGATGGATGGCCCCACCCCACAGAGTTTCTGAAATTGGTAGATCTGGAGTAGAGTCCGTTTCTAATTTGCCTTTCTAACAAGTTACAAGGTGACGCTCATGCTGCTGGTCCAGGTACCAAACTTGGAAAACCCTGTGGGCTGATCAACTGCTTGTTATCAGTCAACGAAGCCAGACAGCATTTTGGAAGCAGTTATTTTATTAAAATTTCTTTTTGGAATGTTTTATCAATAATTAATTGAATAGGAAAAGAATCGCTTTAATAGGGCAGAATCAGAATCCGTGTTCGAAAATGGAGAATTATAAAAGAGAAATTGACCTACTTGTTGAAATGTGGGCTAGATACAAATTGTATTAATTTAGAAGAAAAAGTTTACATATGCAGTGACTAAAACCCGATGCAAAATTTTTTGTTGATTTTCTTCTCTAATTAAATATTTCCTCCTCACATCTTTGTAGTGAATTGATTATCTTGTCTTCATTTCCTTCATGTAGCTGTATTGTTATACATGAAACAAAGAAACGTATGCTGAATGTTTTTAAGGACCACTCTTAATTCATCTTTGCCCTATGAAACGGTTTAAGAAACTTGGTTGCCAAAGCCCTTTTTTTAGTGTTGTTTGGCTACTGCTTTTGTTGTTGTTTTAATTTAACCTGTACATTGTCTGATTCGCTCTAGCAAGAGAAGGAAATATAAATCCATTCTGGAGTTAAAAGACTCTGTGCCCCACTTTAAAAATTCTTTTATACCTATTTTTAAAAATAGAAATCACTTCTCTTTTAGTTGTACTGGCTTAACTTTGTTATATAAACATATAGAGTATTATCTACTAATTTTTGTTGTAAATGTATTTGGTAGTTTTGCAGAATTCAGTTTGTTAAATAAGAATAGTAACTATATTTTGATGGTACTTCGAAATTTCTAAAGAATATGTATATATGGTATCTTGTAGAAGTCTATAAAGTTATAGATTTTGATTAATTCATTTATGCCACATAATATATATAAGGAGTTATGTGTATAGGTTCAGATCCTTTCCTTTCTTACTCATAAGTGCTTTTTAAAAAAAATCTAACATCCTACATCCATGCTTTTGATGTTTTTGTTGTGGTAGCAGTTCTCACTTTGGGGAAAAAAAATTGCTGCTTGTCTTATTTCACATCTTCAAGCTGACTTCTAGCAGGCTGAGAGTACATTGAATAACCAGGAAAGGACCATGGATTTCACACTGTCCAGTGGGATAAACTTTCTCCAACAAGAGTAAAAATAATAATAATTTGACACGGTATGTCTAGATTTTTTTTTTTTATTTGCCCGGTATTCTCTCACTTCGATTTGGTCTCCAACTTTATCACAATTAACTTCAACTGCAAAATCCTTATTTTAGTAAATATTAAGTGCCTTGGCTAAATGCAAGGCACCATTCTTGCTGCTTTCAGTTACAAATGTGGGTAAGATAGAATTATAACAGAGGAAGTGAGAAAAATGGAAAGATAGCTGGAATCTAGGGTATTATATGAGAAGCCTTTCCTGCCCATCCTGCCACCAGTCTCATATCTTGTGAATATAAAGTTTCTCTCCTTAACTGGATTATCCACTCACTTTGGGCTGGGGCCATCTCATCTTAGACACTGTTGTGATCTCAGTGCTAGTCACAGTGCCTGCCATGTTTAGCACCCTCAGTAAATATTAGTTAAGTGGATAATGAATAAGTTAATGAATAAATAAATACATGAAACTCTCCTAAAGAGAATAAGCTAATATATAATGACTTTCATCTTTTGTACTTACTTTCTATTAGGGGCTTTTCATTATTGAAATGTATCTCAATCATATAAAAATACATCATTTTGGTAATGAATATACTTTTGTATTTTTTTCTTGATAGGGTTACCATCTTCAATAGACTGAGATAACTTTATAGGACTCTGAACTGAGACCTGATTACAAAATATTTGAATTTCAATGCCATCTCTGTCACTAACTTCCTGGGTCAATGCACAAGGAATGTACTAATGAACTGAATTTTCTCAATGCCTGAGTTACTTCCTGAGAGTAAATTAGTCATTAGAGATTCTAGTTCAAATTTGCCTGTATTTCTTCCCCTGACTTTATTTTTCCTGTGATATCGGCGTTTAATCTACTATGTAGGATTAGTCGCTGCTTGCGAGGCTTGTGCATGTTCTAAGAAAAATTATTTTCTTGTTAGCATCATTCAGTTAATTTGAAGGTTCTCAAAGCAAGGCATTTCAGGGGGAATAACATTTACATAATTTAAATTGTTTTCAAGTTTATATACAAAAACTGTTAATACCACCATCTATAAAAATGGCCAAAGACTTTGTAGCAAAGACTATTACTCCGTTTTTATAAGATTAAAGAGTACATTTTTTCTCCCTAAAGAAACAATTTGAATAAGACCTGACCCCTTCCCCTTCGTTTTACAATGGTGTGTGGTCAAATTGAATTCTCCATTAAAAATTCTCTAATATCTTTTTTTTTGCATTAACATTTCAAAACTCAATTTAAATATTCACAGATCTCGTTTTTAATAAACTTAACGAAATTCAGGTAATTTCCTTCAACTTTCATGATTGAAGGACAGCAGTTGGTACAGATATAAAAAAGATGTACAGCTATGAGCAAAAGCCCAAAATCAATTATATATACGAAATAACATAACACATGGAAAGAAATTAATCAAAAAGAAGAATTTCTACCATATGATTCTCTGGTCTGCTACCTGCAGGCAACAAATGTAAATGAAAAAAATCAACATTCTTCTGGCAGATAAGAGAAAAATTAATAAAAATGTTTCCTTCCTACTAGATCCCCTGATGCAACTATTGTTAAAAGTGAGTGACTGCAGGAAGAACTTGCTCGTTTAAAATAGTATTTTCTTAGACTACAGAAATAAGATTTTATTCTTGCTGTTAAGCTCAATTACATGAGTTAGTATGGGTTTGCACTGTCCAAAGAGTGTCCCTCTTCTCTGCCCCTTCTCATTAAATGGCTCTGTGGGATATGCATGAGACAAATGTAATAGGAACCGAGTGAGAAGCATTTTGAGGTGTGCCTACAGGCTAATGATTCATGAGAAAGTCTGCGTGTAGCAGCTGAGAACTCTAAGAGAGGAACTACTGAGAGCCACAAGATGTGCCCCAGATAAAATTAGTAAAAACATAGTAGTACTTTCAAGCTAGAAACGTTCCTACTGAATAATTAAGAGAGGAGAGAAACATTTTCCTGGGATTAAGCTTTTTAATTTAGAGTTCGGTTATTCCCAATACTAATTGAACAAACAGGACATATATGTACAGAACATATCATACTAAATTTTTCCTATTAGAAGAGCTTTATATTTTGTATTTTGTGAATGTTATCCTGAAATTAACAGAAATACAAGTCAAGAATACAGATTGTTAGGCAAGGAGACATCCAGTTTTAGTGTCAGTCCACTGCTTTGTTTTCATCACATAGAAAATGTAACAAGTTTAAAATGAAAAGTTATATTTTAACTCCTCTTACCTGTCAACTAAAATAGAGTATACCTATGTAGAATTTTGATATATTTGTGTATTTATATATTAAATATATTGTATATTAAACATGAACCAGAATTTATCCCTTTTTTATATTTATATTTCGAAAGGTAACATCATTTGACAAATGTGGCTGAACTGTGATGTCATATTGTGTTTAAAGAAATACATATGTACGTTTCTTCCACTGTGTGATTTGGAGGTTCCTTTTGTTTTATATACGTTAGAGATCTGTATTTGCCTGCTCATTCCTTTGTGTGAGTGGATCTTTTGCAAAAGAGTTTAAAAGAGCATAAAACAGGAGCTGGCAACTTGGGAGAATACCACCATTTTCATTTTCATTCATTGATTAAGATTTTGAGAAATGTATTCCATTGACATAGATTCTTTGTTCTGTGCACAAGTAAAATGACATAAAGTTTGTGATGGAAATTTTAATTTTTAATATTAATAATGCTATCTGATATTAAAATGATCCAAAATGGGATACATTGGGAAGCTCTGGAATAAAAAGGTTTGGAAATATTTGTGTGCTTTCGGGGGCAAACTCACCTAGTGGAATTTCTATGCACACTGTGATGGATTATTTTAATTATTGGGAATGATAATATTTTAATGTGACTTTCATCCCACCTGTCAGTTGCAATCAAGGCTGCCCAGTATTCTGAAACAATCTCATTTTGCTAGGTGGCTAGTCTTGTGCAGCTTCTAGAATGCTTAGAATATTAATGCATGAAGAGGAGATTGAATGCTTTCTGTAGTTCCATAATGACAGAGTGTCTTGTTTTAATCAAAAGGCATGCAATACCAACCTAAAGTAATGTATAATACATTAATGCCAATAACTGTTTAAGAGGAAAGGTCCCTTTTGTGGGATATTATATCAGAGCCATAGAAGTTGGCATTTCTTTCCCCTGTTAATACATGACAATGTATATTAATTTTTGTAGAACTTAATTTCATTCTTAGATGCTTCTTATTCTGAAGTGCTTTGAAGTTATCTGAACGAAGACAATCTGGCATTTAGGTGAGGGTTGTTGTTCCATTTATAGTAGGCTACCAAAGTAGAAAGTTATTATTGAGACAATGTATGTTGAAAGATGCATGTATTTGATTTAATATTTACTATGTTGTTCTTTATCATTTCTTACATTTCCTCATTGTTTTGCTTATTTTGCATCATTTTCATCCTTATTCCTCAGAATGCCTATATATTTTCTCATCCTCTTTATTTTTTTGTTTTCAAATTTTCTTTGTCACCTTCTAGCTCTTACTCCAGTGGCTATGGATGCATTTCAGAGATTTCTTTAACCCCCTGAAATTGTAGCAATAATTTTCTTATAAATTCATTTATCTGGGGGACTAAGTGCTCCCTTACCTGCTTCTTAACCATGCAAATCCACTTTATAAAATTTCATTTTATTCAGCTATTACATTACCAGTGTATAGGGTTAGACTATTTAATCTTTGATATCCCATTTGTCATTTACAAACTGCAGATCATTGAAACAACCACCAAATGAAAAATCGTCCGATATACCCACCTTAGGCCCAGTTTGCACAGTGCTGCTGTTGGTACTGCCTAGATGAAAAGCTTCACTCTACATTGGGCTGTCCATCAGCATCGTTAGGTGTGGTGAATCTACACTTCCCTTCTTATCTTCTGCTTTCTCTCCAGAGGGCAAAGGTAGCTGTGGCCAATTCAGATGGTCCTGGGCACACAATTGCCTCTCTTCTCTGAAAATGGAAGTACTACTTTGCACTCACCAGAATTTCCCAGTTATTCCCATTATTCAACCAGTATAGAATATGAGAGGATGCTTCCTCATTTATTCTGAGAGACAATGAACAGCATTATGGGCCTAACATATAGCACCACGGTGTTCATAGCTTCAGGATGTAAAACTAATCAGTAGTATTTTTTAATGAGGTAAATATTCATATTTATAAACATTGAGACTATTAATTCTGGTGAGTGTGTTTGAATATCTATAAATCAGAAGAAATTGAAGAGCTGAAATTCAGATTTCCTCACACTTGCCTGCCAAGTGGCCTCAATCAGAAGTAATTTTCTCCATGAGGGCACATGGAGCTCAGTCGTGAGCCTTTTCTGAGTAGATATTATTATTTGTGTCAAATTATGTGTGGTGATTTTTCTGAAGTGGACTTCTGTGCCCACTAATCCATACACAGGAGGTTCCTTCATTCCCTCCTTCATTGGTGCTATTAATTGTACTTGTGCTTCAAGTGTCTCTTACCCTTTTAAAATGTTAGTTTATGGCCACCGATTATCTGTAAGGTTTTCCTGTTAAAGAAACATGCAATATAGAGAGTAGAGTGAGATCGGATCTTAAACCATAAATACTATGCATTTTAAAAGAAACCTTTTTCCCAGAGCCTGATTTGATGGCATAGCTAAAGAAATGGTTAGTTATTTTACATTTTAAAGTACAGTAAATTATATAAAGCTGACACTTGCTTTGGAAGAAATACAAGTTGGTCACCAAATGACCTTCCTATGGTCTGTTTTAAATATTGACAATGAGATCTCATGTTCAAAAAATTTGGAACAAATGAGCTTAGTGATTTTTCACCTTTTATTTGAATTTTGATAATTCATTTTTAAACATGTAGGTGCTTCTTTTTAATTCCATGCTTGGAATTGCAAAGGAAGAGCCAACATGTAAAATAAAACAACCCTGAAATATATAATACTAAGATCTTATCAAAAACTTTGATAAATAAAAGATTATATATATATAAATATACATATGTATCTGTGTATATATAAAATTACTGTAACATGACTTTGAGATTTAAAAATAAATAAATGCTTTGTGTATACATTTTTCTTTCAAATTTTCCCATGAGCATTTCAATATATTTTTAATACAGTGATTAAACTTAAATTGATGTTATATTATCGAAGCCAATTTGTCATTGAATATTGTAAATATTCATTACATATCATTCTTAGTAAATCCTCTTCTAAAAAAGTATGTATGCCTAGAATTTCATTTTGTAAAAGGAAAGCATATATATTACTATTACTTAAACATGTATAATATGTATACATTCTTTTTTTTTTTTTTTTTTTTTTTTTTTTTT
>NC_037676.1:107657322-107724723 GCF_003255815.1 Theropithecus gelada
TTTTTTTTTTTTTTTTTTTTTTTTTTTTTTTGAGACGGAGTCTTGCTGTGTCGCCCAGGCTGGAGTGCAGTGGCCGGATCTCAGCTCATTGCAAGCTCCGCCTCCCGGGTTTTTACGCCATTCTCCTGCCTCAGCCTCCCGAGCAGCTGGGACTACAGGCGCCCGCCACCTCGCCCGGCTAGTTTTTCTGTATTTTTTAGTAGAGACGGGGTTTCACCGTGTTAGCCAGGATGGTCTCGAACTCCTGACCTCGTGATCCGCCCATCTCGGCCTCCCAAAGTGCTGGGATTACAGGCTTGAGCCACCGCGCCCGGCCGTATACATTCTTTTTATTATATACAGGCTTTTATAATTGAAGAGCATCCAGAAAAAAAAGAATTTCTTTTTCTATTTTTCATATTTTATGTATGAAAATATCTGTTAGAGCTTTACTTTTCATTAGTAAAACTCAGAGTATATATTCCAAAAGAAGCATATATTTCAAAAGAAATATATATTGTAATTTCTGTTAAAACTGATATTAAAAGTTACTTTACATATTGATGTAGTGTGAGTATAAATTATGTAAATAAAAATAATAGTAATTTTATTTTTGATAAGTCTATAAGACTATCTTTCTGACTTTGGGGAGGGGTCTAGTATTTTGGTTGACTTTCAGTAATTTGAGAAGAGCAACAAGACAGTTTTCAATTTTTAAAGATGAGATCATTAAGCATCTATGAATAAATAATTATGTTAATAGGAATTAACCATTTTTTAAGTTACCTATGTTTTAAAATTGTTTCTGAAGCAATGCATTTGTAACTACCAAAGACTGGTTTACATAGTAGTATATTAATTAAAAGTATTTTTAAAATCTCTTGGCTCATGCCTGTAGTCCCAGCTTCTCCAGAGGCTGAGGTGGGAGAGTCACTTAAGCCCAGGAATTTGAAACTGCAGCCAGCTGTGATTGCACCTCTGTATGCCAGCCTGGGCAACTGAGCCAGACCCTTTCTCAAAAAATAATAATAATCTTAAATTTTCACATTAACTTTTTCACTTGTCAGTTGGAAACCTTATTCTAGTTAACTAACCTCCTGAACTTCATTTTTCAAATCTGCAAAATAAAAATAGTCATAATTCTCATACTTACTTCACTGGATTATTTTAAAGATCACGTAAAAAAGTGCTTTGAATAGTATTTCATTTTGTATATATACCATAATACATCCATGTAACAACACTGCACTTGTACCCCTTAAATTATACAAATAAAAAAATAGAAAGTGCTTTGAAACTCTTACATGAAACAAATGATGTAGCTCATGTCTTCTTTTGATCAAATTTGTTGTTATAATTACATTTTTTGAAAAAAAGAAATATTCTATTAATTATAACAACAAATTTGTTACATGGATGTATTATGGTATATATACAAAATGAAATACATAAATGAAATCATGTAGTCTATTAATGCTAAGTTCTCATTAGACTTAGCATTAATAATTGAACTTATCTCTTGAATTTATCAAATAAATGATTTAAAGATTGCAATATTTTACATTATTACTATTTTATATATCTTTGCTTGTCTTGCTCTTTGACATAATTGTTCTAAAAGGTGAAAGATTATACATTTTAAACTTGAAACAGTTAATAAGATAAAATCTAATATGAGATGCATGACTTCTGAATGTGGTTGGTGCAGAAACAAAATCCATGGTTCTTTTAACCCTCTACCTTGAGCACACAGAATGTATAATAAAACACGATATGACCAGAGTAGAATTAGGGCATCCTTTTTTTCTTGACATTTGCCCTTTTGAAGAATGAAGGGTAAAACACATTTTTTAAAGGACAAAGAGACTCTGCAAGAAATTTTCAGTTGGATGTCCCTTCATTTAAACCCATCCGATTATTTTGTCTAGGCCAAAGTGTCATATTAATTGAATCCTTTGACAATTACTTTTTGGGGAAACACTAGATACGATACTTATTTCTATTTATGTACATAGATATAAAAATTGTAGTATATGTACTATTTTAAATTATTTATAAGATTGCTCCTTAGGCCCTGGAAATTTCCTAGCACATATCTAAAAAGTGAGAGTGAGAGGCTGCCTGAGCCTTTGAGTATTTAGCCTGTCTGATGAGACTGCTGCCATGAGTGACAATTAGTACAAATTACCATAATTGTGTTCTTTGGATAAAATGCCACATCACTTCTTTGGGAGCAAATGCAGTTTCTACTTATTAAAATGAGTTGGTTACTTCGATTCTTTAGAGGCAGTCAGAAATTCACAATCAGCCCAGTGGTATTCCCATGTAGTCCACTTCAGATCGGTCTGAACAACTCCAGCCCTCCCTTTCCTTTCAGTAAAATAGGTCCATTAATGTAGCGCCCCTCACTCTCATTCTCTCCAAGGGAGTTGTATTTTTATTACTGAAAAAGTATCACATAAATACAAATTACATTTTTTCATTAGAAAACCACTTTTCATTTCAGAAAAAATTCAATTAATTATGAATAGGGTTATGCTTTCATCAGGGAGAGAAATATGTAATTTTTCTTCAAGCCTCAAACACATATAATGAAATCTTTTCTCAGAATCCACTCTTAAGATGGATTTTTAAAAGTATAGACTTTATTAAAATCTCAGTTCAATTAAAATGCATTCAATTACTTTAAATCTTTATTAAAATCTCAGGTAAAATTGTACAACAGTGTAAAAGAGACTTGTACTCTTTACCAGGCAGTTAATTCTAACAAATGAACATAAAGTGCACAGTTTTGCTCTTAAAGAGGGAATCAAAAAAATAAGTTTGGGGCTTGAAGTTGGGGGTGGGGAAGCAATGGAGATGCAGGTTGCTTTCTATGTTATAACTTCTGACACTGGTTTCCTTGGATCTTTCATCATAGGTCATTGTTCCTTGTCTATACGGATGTAGCATTATCTTGTGTGAGTCCCATTGGTGGTACTGCTTAGAGTATATTATTTTTCTCACCACTGTAACAAAAAAAAGGCTCTATTTAAGGATTTTATTTCACTGTCTTCCTTGGATATTTTTGGTACAGTGTCCCTGATTCTTTTTCAAGGGCCGCTTGAAGATGCCATTGAAGATGAGGAAGAAGAATGTCCATCAGAGGAAACAGACATCATCTCCAAAGGAGACTTTCCATTGGAGGAAGGCTTTTCCACAGAATTTGGGCCTGAAAATCTGAGCTGTGAAGAAGTGGAATACTTTTGTAACAAAGGTAATTGTTGATGGTTCGATGTAATATGTGAGTCCACTTAAATGATTTTGTAATGTTTTAAAAAATGCATAATAGTGCTCAAAGTGCTGACCGATAATTCAACCGTCTGAAAACAAGTACAGATTTTTTTAAACATAAAATTTTATTTCGAGGGACACGAGTAACTCCACTCTAATAACCAGTAATTTTTTCTATTGAAACAAATATTTTCATGTTGATTGGCCAATTAACTATGCACATTCTTCATGTTATTGGCCAATTAACTGTAATATATTTAATGTTGATCATTTATTCATTCATTCTTTCAACAAGAATTTATTGAATGTTAATTGTTTGCAAGGCACTAAATTAGGCATTAAATATTAGCACTGAATGAGGCAGAGAGTTCTCAACTAAGGTTCCAGCTCATTCCTTTTGAAAACCGAATGCTTTAGGTGTTTAATGTTGACTTTCAACAGTGAGGATGGTGCTTTGGGGATATTGTCAAATAAAAAAATACACATTCTTTCTCCATTCTAGATACTTTTTTGACACATTAACAATATAATCCAAGAAGCACTTGAGACATATCGCAACTTATTTCCAGCCATGACTTGGAGCCAGATGGCCTTGCCAGTGACTTAGTTCTCATGGAGCATATATACTCATTTGTTTACTTTTTTCATAAGTCAGTTTAAGGTTTCTCATGATTCTTATATATTTATTTTTATTTGATTGTTTTGCAAGTCTTTTATCTCCTCCTGCACCAATGTACAGTTTTCACAAATGCTTGGATCACTTCCTTGGTTTAGAACAGCTGCTTTTGCAGAGGGCTTGACTGGAAGTGTATGTCTGTTTCTGTATGTCTGTGTTTGTGTATGCACCATTTTTATTCAGACATGTTTGTTTCTTAGGCAGATAAATATAATAAAGTGGACTTTTTGTTTGTGTGTGTGTTTGAATATGTTAATCAGACTTCATAGTCTCAAATCAAGAATGCCATTGTAGCTTCTCAAAAAAATGTCAATTCGCGTATCTTGGTGGCCATGTATGTATTTAATCATTAAAAGTTCCAGTATCATTTTCTCTTGTTGATGGTGTCAACAAAAAATGTCAGAAACAAAAGATGTCAGTCAGCTCCCATCCCTGTCGTCAGTAGAACCCCAGGCCCTAAAACTGTGGAAACAGAGTGGCACCTGGACACACTGAAATTCAAAAAAATCTCCTTAATCATGTAGACCTCAAGATGACTTGTAGCATGGTCCTTGTCTCCTACATCAGAGATTTTTAATTGAAAATGAGAAAAGTATGAACAAAATAGGCTTCTTTTCCTAGTGTTGACTCAGATTTCAAGCCAAATTAATATTTTCCTTAGTTGCTAGAACCATTTATTGATGATATGTAGCTATGGCAATAAATCTAAGCTGGCTGGAGATGGATATTTTTTAAATTTATGTTTGAAGACATCTCAATTTTTTTTCTTGTTAGGAAATATATCCTTTTGTGCATTGTAGAAGACCTACCTTATGTTGCGATATTGCAATAAAGAGAGGAGCTGAGAGTTAGAAGGTGGATAAAAGAGTTAATGTATGGATTCATACCTTTTGTCAATTTAATTCATCCAGGAAGGCAGTATGATAGGTATTACTGTATGAATTGCAAATTTTGGGAGGATCTCTGGTTAAGGGCTATGTTTAATAAAAGAGTAAAGAACTCCAAGTTTTAAGGTAGTAATTTCCTGGGAGAAAATAGATTTATGGCAAATGCTTACATGATGATGTAACTGTGGTCTTAGGACAGTCACTCCAGCTGTACTAACCAGAGTCCTGACTCATGAAAAATAATGACAGGCCTTTAGGAACTAAGAAAAAACATTAAATTACAATTGTTCTGAACAGGATTCAGTAGATATTATTATTAATTATTTTATAAACAGTTGGAAAAATGTTTAATGTCAGATGTACATAAAATAATACTTAGTATATGATATAGAGACCATATTAAATAATATATAACCTACATGTATTATAAGATAATTCTGTAATGTTTAGTTTGAAAGTAGAAGGTCATAATGGGTGGGAATAATAATTCTTATTTTCACATGATATTTGTCAGGATAAATAGCAATATTACTATTGATAGGAAAATAATTTCATTATTTTACTCTCACAGAATGTATGACCAGGGAATTCCCACTGAAGTCAGTTGGAACTGGTACAAAGGAAAGACAACTCTTTGATAGATTTTTCATCCCTTGAGGTCATGCAAGGAATGCTATCCATTCTTCACTTAAGTTGATTAGCTACAATGGAAAGAGAATATTTTCTCTCTGGAAAATTAGAAACTAATCTTTCTGTTGAAATTCTCAATTTTTCTCAGTGACACATAATTATATTTTATTGCCAATTGTGAGGAAGAGGACAGATTAGCAATTAAAAGAGTAGAAGTGACCAGGTCGGTGACTCACGCCTGTAATCCTAGCACTTTGGGAGGCCAAGGCAGGTGGATCATCTGAAATCAGGAGTTTGAGACCAGCCTGGCCAACATGGCAAAACCCCATCTCTGCTAAAAATATGAAAATTAGCCGGGTGTGGTGGCGCATGCCTATAATCCCAGCTACTTGGGAGGCTGAGACAGGAGAATTGCTTGAACCCAGAAGGCGGAGGTTGCAGTGAGCTAAGATCGTGCCACCACACTCCAGCCTGTGTGACAGGAGCGAGACTCCATCTCAAAAAAAAAAAAAAAAAAAAAAATACTAGAAGTATTTAAATGGTTAACAATGCCAGTGTCATTACTGGAAAAGCAAATAAGACATATTCCTCTGAAGAAAAATATTTTTAGGCCGGGCACGATGGCTGACACCTGTAATCCCAGCACTTTGGGAGGCTGAGGCGGGAGCATCACCTGAGGTCAGGAGTTTGAGACCATCCTGGCCACTGTGGCAAAACCCCATCTCTACTAAAAATACAAAAATTAACCGGGTGTGGTGGTGGTGCCTGTAGTCCCAGCTACTCGGGAGGCTGAGGCAGGGAGAATTGCTTGAACCCGGGAGGCAGTGGAGGTTACAGCCGAGATTGAGCCACTGCACGCCTGCCTGGGTGACAGAGCAAGACTCCATCTCAAAAAGAAAATAATAATAGTAATAGTAATAATAATAATAATATCTTGGGTTCATTAATGAAACATACTTTTTGCACGTGGTTTAAATCATTTATGACAACTTAAAAATTGTTGATATTTACTAGAAAAGGAATTGGATTATTTGGAAAGTTTCTTGGTCTAAAGGCTACCCATGATCAAAATTTACCCGTGACCTACTTACTTATGTGGGTCCCAAGCATAAAGATTTTGTACATTGAATGTTTTTTTTCTGTTAAACAAAGGATAGCTTGAAAGTTCAGATCAAAAAATGTGGCCAGAAGGTCTGAGTTCTCTAAACAAGATATTTTGACACATTATCAGGGGAGCATACTGAGCATACACATAGAGTTACTACATATTTTTCGTCATATTTTAGCAACTGGATTTTGTATAAAACCAATCATATGTTATCATAACTTTTTTAAAGAAAAAGAAAAACTCTGTACATTTCTGAAGACAGCTTATCATGAAGTTTCTACTTCCTTTTGAAATTGAGCATCTGTATTATACAGGATATTTTCAGTGATTAACTAAAATTATAGTTCTTCAATGGCTTTATTATTGTAATACTTTTCTCAGTTCCACACTGATATTATCTGTGTTCTTGTTGAAGGGCAAGTTTTTCTACAAGTCTCAAAGTTGCATTTACTAATATTAGTAAACTTTCTAGTCATTATAAACCATGTGATTACATAAAACCCAAATCAGTTGTATAATGTAAGATTCCACAGAAATGTCCAAGATTGTTGGTCAGAATTTTATGTTAAAGTTAATGTATAAAATTCTTAATTATATAAATCCATCTCAGAGATACCCTTGTTATAGTTGCATGCTTAAAATTTGAACCTGGCAATTCTATTGGCATTTCCTGTGTCTCTTTTTATTTTGGATTAGTTGCATATTTCATGTTCCAATTTTTCATTTCAAAGAAATGAAAAGAACTATGTTTATAAAAAGATGCTACTTGAAATTTACTTTGATACTTTTAGATTTTAAACATTTTAGCAAAATATAAAGCAATGCTTTCAATTTACATTGTCTTCTTTTGTTTATGAGTTTAGATTACGTGGCATCTTGCCTTACAGTATCTCTGGGAGGAAGGAAACAAGCAAGATTATTTCCTTGAATTTATAAATGATGAAGACATCAAGACTCAGTCCATAAGTGCTATATATTTCCTGTGGTACTGAATTTTTTTGATTCAGTTATTTTGTCTGCCTTTCTTCTGGTTTATGTGCCCTGACATGGAAGTACATCAATGTATTTGTAGAACTAAGCAAATCAATATGAACTGAAATATATGTGATCTGGAAAGCAACCTTGGGAGTTTAGTTATGTCACTATTGGCAGGTGGGAACACCTATATATGAGCAATTCTTGGGTAAACTCAAAGACAGTGAGTTTCAGAGTGGGGTTGGCATGGAGCGGTTCTAATTAATAATTGTAAAGTGAAATAAACATGTTTTGGGATAAATTCCAGGAGAATGTCACAAAATATGTGAACATGAAGAATCAGGTCAGTGTCACTGGATGCTAGTAGAATGTAGTGCTATTAAAAAAAGATAACTCAGTGAGGGGGGTGAGGGATAAAAGACTACACACTGGGAACAATGTGCACTGCTCAAGTGAGGGATGTACCAAAATCTCAGAAATCACCACTGAAGAATTTATTCATGTAACCAAAAACCACCTGTTCCCCCAAAACCTATTGAATTACGAACAACAAGATAACCCCAAAGAAAC
This sequence comes from Theropithecus gelada, assembly GCF_003255815.1. Classification (NCBI taxonomy): domain Eukaryota; kingdom Metazoa; phylum Chordata; class Mammalia; order Primates; family Cercopithecidae; genus Theropithecus; species Theropithecus gelada. Next base: position 107,665,421 of record NC_037676.1, read on the forward strand.
TACATGTACGTGAACTTTGAATTATCTACAATGATTATCCAGGAAAGTTAAAGAGGGTCCTTACAAATTGTTGACTGATGTTATGATTTTAAAACAAAGGCCAGAATGGAAAATGATGCTATCAATGTTGCTTTGGGAAGACGAAAAATCTTTGTGCCTCGTCCTTGCATCTAGATATGGAGAATGGTCAGAGACATACTTGGGTGTAATTAATGCCCTAGAAAAATGAACTGAAATTAGCAGTCTTCAATTTGGAAATATTAGGGCTAAAAGGAGGGGTCATGATGGAAATACATAAAGTAAGGAAAGATACATGGTGTAACAGTGGAAATTCTCACTGCATTCAAAAAGAGTCCACATAGTGTGCAGAAAACAAAGGTTATTTTAAAGATTCTTTAACATAAAAAATGTAAAGCATACTAAATAAAATAGAATAAAAACCTGGGTTATTCAGACTTGGATTTAGTGTTAGCCCCAGAAGTAAGTAATACCAATCAAAAGCAAACAGATCAGATACTTAATAGGACTGTCAGAACTTTCACTTATGTTCACTAGATCAAATTCAATACAACTCAACCCGTATATTAAGTAAGCATCTGCTTTTTGCCAGACCTCCTTCTCAGAGCTGGGATACAGCTTTAGACAAAAGTCAATCCCCACTCTCAGGAGGAGAGAGAGAAGCAATAAACAGTTGAATCACTTTTTATAATGTTAGGTGAGATAGGGGAACATGAGGAAAAATAAAACAGGCAAAGTTGGTAGGGTGAAATAGCGTGCACACACATGCTATTTCATAGAGTGATGGGGAAGGTGAACTTTGACTGGAGACTTGAGGGAAAGGAATGAGCTTCCTGTACTGAGTCAAGTCTGTAGTACCTATGAGGTTAGTGTTACAGGAAGCCAGAAGAGGACAGCAGAGAGCTGGGGAGCAGAAGAGGCACTGTCACACCTGTAGAACTTGCTGCTCTTGGAATCTGTTGGATTCCCACCACTATGGAAGCCTTCGGGAACAGAACTGTGGAAAGAAACTATAGTGCGTGAGCCACAGAAGAGAGTTGAGGTAAGACTGGGAGACGAGACATGGCCACGACACAGTGTGTATACGCCTGGAGAAGAAAGGCCTGCAGAAAGGAAAGGTTAAGCAGGAAACTGAAACAGGTAAAATGGGAAAGCTGTCAGGGGATACAGATAACCCCAATCAGAATTATCCCTGTAGCCAAGGACTTGATGAGACTCCATCTGTAGCTCATTAATGTGGTTTCCAGAACAGCAGTTTGGGGGTGTTTGAGGATGATATGAGTCACTTTGTTCCCTTCCACAATAGCAGAGTTGGGTTTGTGTTTTCTGTCTTTCCACATTCTTGAATTAGAAAGATCGAGGGGCAGAGAAGTAGAACCAGTTTCGTCATTGTACTCAACTTCTTCTGCCAATAGGCTGCCAGGCTCATTGAAATATTCCCCCCTCCTCCCATCCTCCTTTCTTTCTGTTGGTTCCTGTAGTTTTGTGGCTTTGTTTAAAGATTAAGAAATAAAGAGGAAAAGCCATATTCCTCCTTGTTACTTGTAACAAATCTAAGTTGAGGTTATTGGCATTAATCCCTCCCTGCCCCTGGTGCCTGAATGTTAAGGTAAAGCAACAAAAGTTTATCTAGAGTCTTAACGAAAAGAATTTTTTTTTTTTTTTTTTTTTTTTTTTTTTTGAGACGGAGTCTCGCTCTGTCGCCCAGGCTGGAGTGCAGTGGCCGGATCTCAGCTCACTGCAAGCTCCTCCTCCCGGGTTTACGCCATTCTCCTGCCTCAGCCTCCCGAGTAGCTGGGACTACAGGCGCCCGCCACCTCGCCCGGCTAGTTTTTTGTATTTTTTAGTAGAGGCGGGGTTTCACCGTGTTAGCCAGGATGGTCTCGATCTCCTGACCTCGTGATCCGCCCGTCTCGGCCTCCCAAAGTGCTGGGATTACAGGCTTGAGCCACCGCGCCCGGCCCAAGAATTTTTTTTAAACTGTATATTTATGCAGTTTTGGTTGTGGGAGTAGTAACCGTTGTTTTTCATTTGATCCCATGTCAAACATCATGGTATTTTGTTTCCTCGTTTCTTATGTTCATTTTATTATTATTTTTAGTTCAGAAAGTCTATTTCGCTATATTTTATAAACCTTTCAATGAACATGCTTTCTTTCCTCCTTGGTTATGCCTTTAATGACATGTTTTTGCCTCCTCTGATGCTTGAGTAACTGGAATCAGAATCTGCGTAAGACAGCTCTACCATAATCACTTTGAGTTCAATAAGGAAGGGGACCTTTACCGGCAACTTTTTTCCTTTTTTCTTAACGGGATTAAGAAGCTCAGCTCTTTAAATTCTTGCATATAACATTGACATTTCCAGGGTGTGTTTGGACCAGGGAGTTCAAAGAGAAAGAATAAAAAAGAAAAGCCAATATGACTTTGTTTTTTACCTTGCTGGAGGAACTGTTTGTGCAAATCGCCTATAAGCTTATTGACCTGAATCTTTGACTCCTTGTTTTCTCTGGATTTGGCTGGAGTGGAGACACTGATGGAGCACTGATAGGGCCGATTGAACAGCCCCCAGCTTTGCTTGGCAGGAACCTCCCTTCCCTTCTCCGCCACCTCCCCCTCCCTCCACATGACATTATTGTTCCTTGGCAGAGCCTCTGTTTTCCTGGATTCAGTACTTCTTTTTCCTGAAATTTATTTTAAAATCATTAACTTTTTCTTAGGTAAATCATCTAGCAATGCAAAATGAGAAGTAATACTTTTTAGAATGTAAACATAGAGGTTAATAGTGTCCTATAGGCCAGGTAGTGGCTCACCCTGTAATTCCAGCACTTTGGGAGGCCAAGGCTAGCAGATCACGAGGTCAGGAATTCAAGACCAGCCTGGCCAACATGGTGAAACCCCGTCTCTAAAAACGCAAAAATTAGCTGGACGCAGTGGTGTGTGCCTATAGTCCCAGCTACTCGGGAAGTTGAGGCAGGAGAATCGCTTGAACACGGGAAGTGGAGGTTGCCGTGAGCCGAGATCGCGCCATTGCACTCCAGCCTAGGTGACAGAGTGAGACTCCATCTCAAAAAAAAAAAAAAAAAAAAAAAAAAAAATTTGTGTCCTATAAGTGCTTTTATCTCATGAGATTGAAAAAATTTATACCTTATGACATTGTGGTATCACTCTTTTACAGCCATCTTAAAAGTCCCAAAACATAGTTTTTGCTTGGAATGAGACTGATTTTTTAAAAAACCACAATTGTTGGAAAAATGGGAGAGCATGTGAAGGAACTCTGTTCTTATAAGAGTAAACACTTTCTTGGTTTTGATGGAATCTGAAGGTATAAAAATTTGCTTCATGACTCAGTGTTCTGTATAAGGGTCAGATAAAGCTTTGTCTACTTACCTCATCTCTCATTTCAGATATATCATCATAATTGCAACCAAATTAAAGTGATTAATTTTTATACAATGTTTGAAATGACCCACGGTCATTTATGTGAGTAACATATGATAATATGTACTACTGTTTAGCATATGACAAACTAAATTCATTGTTCTTTCTGTGAGCTGACCAACAGATCTCAACTGTGCAGTCTGCTAAAGGTATTTTTGAGGCGTATTAAACTTGATAAAAAGCTCTTAATCTTCTCACATAAATGTAGATTTTCTTATTAGTAAGTAAAATTTCTCACAATGCTTTTGTTATCATTTGAGAAGCAACAGGCAATATTAAAGCATTTGTCCATCTATTACCTGATGGGATATCTTTACTCTGGTAGGCCTAAACATAGACTGTGTAATGGGAAATGTAGAAAGCTGTGGTGCGATGAATTTAATTATAGTAATAAACTCAGCCACTTTTTTGTTGTTCTTAAAAGGTCAAGTAAAAATAACTGAATGTGTTGCACCAATAAAGTAAATACTGATAAAGGATGCAGATTGCTGTTTCAGCTTCTGTTTTTGTCATTCAGTGAGAGTCCAGAGATTGGCATTAGGGCTATGTGCCAATTATAATAATTTTAATAATGGTAATAACAACGTTCATTTGCTGACTGCTCCTGAAAGTCAGACATCTTCCTGTATATGTATCATCTCTAATCAACTTACTGTCCTACACGGTAGATGCTGTTTTCACCTGTGACTTCCAGAGGCTCAGCAACTTGGCCAAAGTCAACAAAACTGCTAAAGACTAACACAGAATGAAAACTTGCATTACTGGTGCTTAATAAAAATAGAGAACTAATTTTGCTTCCTGATGTCCACTGTTATATAACTCTTGTAGAAGGAGGGAGAGGAAAACATCTGAAGAAGGTTGGATATATGAAGTATAAAGCTCACTTTTTCAAGGTATTTTTACTGGGCATTTTCTATTAAACACTAATTGTACATGATGTGTCAGTCAAAAATAAGGGTGTTTACAAAACCAAATAAAGAAAAAGGCTAACCTAAGTGAATTAGGGATGTTCTTAAAATATTTCTATCTTTTGGTACTTCTTGAAAGACTCTGTCAATATAAACCATTTTGCAATAAGTGGAGTTGGGATTTTGATATAATGTAGGGGGCTATATTGAAAGCACGTTAGTCTCATTATACTAACTGAAAATTATATTGCCTTGTTTTAAAGAAATGCAATAAGCTACAGGTTCTCACTGCCTGTTTCTTATGATGTTGCTTTCAGGTAGTTTAAAAGAGTGAGGACACACCAAAATGTGTGTATTTGGGCAGAAGCCAGTAATAAATGGCAGGAATGTTTACAAATCCATCAAAACTATTTGGATAAGAACTTCAGCCTTGTAGAAATGTTTGCAAAGTGAACTCTTTAAAATAGTTTGACCTCAACACAAAATAAGACTAAATAAAAAACGAAGAAAGGAAGGAAGGAAGAGGGGAAAAGGGCATTGTTTGCAGGGAAAGCTCTGGGCACTGTGAAAACTTTTCACTTTTCTGAAGGAAATGCAGTACAACAGATGGTAAGAGTGGAAGTGAGATAAACATAGGAACTGGAAAAGTAAGCAATGCATTCTAACAGGTTCTATATCAAAGATCTGGAGAAGTAGAAAGATTAGACAAGGAACTGTTCTGAAACTTGACAGTGGCTGTATCTTAACAAGTCTTAGCACATAGCAGAGATGGAAAGTGGAATTGCACAGACAGTAGGCTGTGATTATATTTTTCTGACAGAAAGGAAGGTCTCTTTAAGGATTATTTTTAATGATATAAATTTACCAAGCTGGAAATCTGTCATACAGATATATAACACACTTTGCTTTCTACGTATTTAACAATGCGATTTGATATAATTTCTATTGTTGCTATATGATTAGCTCAAGACGGCATATTTTAGGTCTTAGGTAAATTGTAATTTTTTTCGATGCAAATTATGGCCCAGGCAAGTTAACCAATACTGAGAACCTATGTTACCTGTTTCTTGTAAGCATGGATATGTATGTGTGACCATATGTGATCCTGCATGTATAGAGGCAGAAAGATGACTACATAAATAATTTTCTCATTTCTTAAGGATACAGTGATCTAAGAAAGGAAAGAAAACATGTGCACAAGATAGACAAGGAAATATATATAAATATATATATGTAGAATAGTGTTAAACTTGGGCTGATTAAGGAAGCAATGCATTCACTTCCAAGCTTCCTTATGGTAATGTGCATCATTCTAATGTGGAAACCATTCACCAGCACACATCTGTCTCATTTAATCTGTGCATTCTGTACTCCTATATTCTGTATTTGTGGCTGACTCCTAAAGGGAATACCAAAATACAATAATCTTTAATGGGAAACAATTCTACAAAAATGCAAAATGATACAAAAAAAAATGGACAGGAAAAGTAGCTTATATGCTAAGGAAAACCCAATTCAGATGTGTTTTCTCTACAATATTGGCAGTTGTGTTGGGTGACTTTTAAGATGCCCCTAAAAATATCAAATTACTAATAAAAGGAATGCATTTTGAAAAAGTATGTAGTATGCATCTTATTTTCACACCTAACGTTGTCAAATATATTAGATCTATTCATTCTCCTTTTTAGTTTATTTCACAATTCTTTAATTATTTTTCTATCAAATGATGAACCTAGGACAGTTCAAAACAGTGTGGGACAATTCTGAAACTCAGATAATTCAAATAAATATTAAGTGTTGCTTCAAAATTCTGAGGCTTGTTTGACAGGGGTTTCGGAACACCTGAGCACTGGGGCAGTACCGTTTATCTGAGAAAGATAGTTCTGACCTTTACTGTGGTTACTATGAGGTTAATGAAGCTTAAACTTCAGAACTCCTCATTTGGACAGATTCCTCCCAAGGCCCTGCACCTAATTTTGTAAGTGGGACTTTGAATTCTTTTTCTTGAGGAGGCCCCCTGAATTGTATAAGCTTTGGTTTCCACCAAGCCTGAATCAACCCATTTTAGTACCTGTAAGTATTAGTGATCTTCAAAGGAGACAACCAGGATCAAGAATGTTAAGTTTGTTTTCAACTTCCTAATTTGTTGGAAAACCAAACAGATGCACAAAAAGAGTTTGTATTTATATTAGATACCTGAATTCCAAATCTATTATCATTACAGGGTAGTTATCCTTTGCCTAAAGAGACCACAGATACTCATGAAAAGCCTGATTTTGAAAGTGCTATGCTAAAAAATGAAGAGAGAGGGAAAGAATGTCTACATTTCTGAAACTCTGGAAAATGCTGTGGGTACTATCTATGTTTTTCTGGTGTTATCACCAGCAGCCAAGAACCTGTTGCTGGCACTAAGGGAGGAGACGCTGTTGGAAGACCTTGTAGTAAAAATAGTCTGAATGCATCTTGTGATAACTAATTTGGGACTATCTCTGGTGTTGGAAGCTAGATGTGCATCTGAGTTAGAAGGAGACTGATGGGACCTAGAATATTCTTTTTTTTTCCCAGAGATGTGGAAACTCTGTTAGGATTAGGTGCAGCTGTAACAATAGGTTCCCAGAAGTGGCCACAGGACTCTCTGCCTTGCATCCCGTTGTCCACAACTTTTTTTTCTTTTTTTTGAGATGGAGTCTCGCAATGTCACTCAGGCTGGAGTGCAATGGTGCAATCTCGGCTCCGTGCAACCTCTGTCTCCCCAGTTCAAGCGATTCTCCTGCCTCAGCCTCCTGAGTGACTGGGACTACAGGTGCCCGCCATCATGCCTGTATAATTTTTTTTTTTTTTTTGTATTTTTAGTAGATACTGGGTTTCATCATGTTAGTCAAACTCCTGCCCTCGGGTGACCTGCCCACCTGGGCTTCCCAAAGTGCTGGGATTACAGGCATGAACCACCACACCTGGCCCACAACTTATTTTTATGGTATGGTCCACGCTAAAAGAGAAGCCTCTGTTTTGTTGTCAGGTGGTCATATGCCCAACTCTAAATTATGTTACTATGGAGGGTTTTCAGTTTATGTAAAATGGATAGCTTTTATTTGCTTTGCTTGGTTATTAGAATAATTAATGAATGAAAGCATAATGGCAGTCAGTGCATTCAACATTCCTGTGTTAGCTTATCCAGTAAGTATTTATTGAACACCTGCTATGTCAGACATGTGAGACATGCTGTGGATACGGTGGTAAGTAAACACAGGCAAGGTCCTGGATATCGTAGAATTTACCTTATAGTGAGGAGGCAGACATTAATAAAATAATCATGCAAATGGTGCAGGGTGGTTTGATCTAGTGAGGAAGGTCAGATAAAATGTAAGAATGTGACACTTGGCCAGGCATGGTGGCTCACACCTGTAATTGCAGCACTTTGGGAGGCCAAGGTGGGAGGATTGCTTGAGCCCAGGAGTTTGACACCAGGTTGTCAACATAGGGAGACCTCATCTCTATAAAGAATAAAAAATAGAAAACCTGGTGGGGCATGGTGGTACATACCTGTGGTCCCAGCTACTTGGGAGGCTGAGGTAGAAGAGTTGCTTGGGCCTGGGAGTTTGAGGCCACAGTGAGCCGTGATAGTACCATAACACTGTCCAGACTAGGTGATAGAGCAAGACCCTGTCTCAAAAAAAAAAAAAAAAAAAAAGAATGTGACACTTAAGATGGAATAAAGTTGGGGAGGCATTAACTAGGCAAAAAGAAGTCATAGGGTTTCAGGTAGAGGGAACAGCATGTGAGCGACACCAGCCTGGTGAGCATGCAAGGAGAGCAATAGAGATGGGTGTGAGTTGGACCGGAGAGACCAGGAAGGACAATGATCATAAGGCTAAGGACGGGAAATAGTAGAGATGAAGCATAAAGAGGAAGATAAATATTCTGAAAGCTGAAATATGAAATTGCAAATCTGAGCTTTCCATAAGCCATAGTAGAGAGAGAAAATGAAAGAGGAAGATAATTCCAGTGATGAAGCGGGAGGAAAAACCAGGATTTGTTAGGAGAAAGAAATGTTAGCCCTTATTTGTGAGTTCTGAGAGTCATTCGTCATTAGAGTATTTGAACTAGTGTTATATAAAGGGCATTCAGATAAGGAACGATGCCTTTGTTAGGCCTAGAATATGCATTCTCTATTGGCTACTTCTCCAGCCTTTGCATTTTGAGTGTGTGACTTAAAGTCCTATTTCACAATACAATGGAACACTTTGATAATGAGTGTTTGCTTACGAATAATATTCTTAAATAAACACAGAGGCAGACAAACAGAAGAGATAGTGGTTTTTTACTGGCAGAACAACATAATTATGATTGGGTTATAGTACAGAATATCCTCATTTAGAGACCATAAGGTGTTACTGTGTCTCTTCTTGGAACAAGAAATGCCGTAGGTATTTAGAATCTTCTTCTGATGGGAATGACATTAGTTAGAGTGAGACTTTTTGAAGGGAAGGTAGAGGAAGGGATTATAAGAAAAAATATTTAAATATAAACTTCGAAATATAAATTTTAGAAACATTGTTTAAAATAGAATGTTGGACTGGGTGCAGTAGCTCATGCCTGTAATCCCAGCACTTTGGGAGGCTGCAGCAGGAGGATCACTTGAGGCCAGGAGTTTGAGACCAGCCTGGACAACATAGTGAGATACTCATATCTACAAAACATAAACATAATTAGGTGGGCATGGTGGCTTGGGCCTATTGTTCTAGCTACCTGAGGCTGAGGCAGGAGGATTGCTTGAGCCCAAGAGTCCAAGGTTACAGTGAACTGATTGCATTGCTGCACTCCAGCTTTGGCAAGACTCTGACTCAAAAGAAAAAAAAAAAATAGAATGCCTTGTTTTCCCACACTTGCTTATGTATCTCACCCTTTCATGTGCTCATTGAGAGAAATAATGAGGAATGAAATTATCAAAACACAATACTGATTAAAACTTGCCTTTTTTTATCTCATGTGGAAATTTCCCTTATGCATCAAATCTTCAATGAACTTAAACTTTGAGTAAAACTCTTTTCATATGGAGGATAATATTGATAGCAGGGATAAATATTCAGTACTGTGTTCAATAATTCACTGTTCTTTCTTCCTCAGTTATCAATACTTCAATTGTGACTTTTACATGATGTCGGTAAACATAAACATTAGTATTTTCAATATTTTCCCATTACTAGCTATGATGATACACTACAAATGACAGTAGTCATGCATTAACTATAGAAATTGAGGCTGGGCGTGGTGGCTCGCGCCTGTAATCCCAGCACTTTGGGAGGCCGAGGCGGGTGGATCACGAGGTCCAGAGATCGAGACCATCCTGGCTAACATGGTGAAACCCCATCTCTACTAAAAATACAAAAAATTAGCCGGATGTGGTGGCGGGCACCTGTAGTTCCAGCTACTTTGGAGGCTGAGGCAGGAGAATGGCGTGAACCTGGGAGGCGGAGCTTGCAGTGAGCTGAGATCGCGCCACTGCACTCCAGCCTGGGAGGCAGAGCGAGACTCTGTACAAAAAAAAAAAAAAAAAAGAAGAAATTGAGTTTCTTCTCAGCATGACAGTATTAGCCCTGGACCACTGTTATCAACTGTTTCAGGATTGTTTCCTCATCTACATTCCTCAAATGTATAGCCAAATAAATGTGGGTTCTAGTCTTTTGATCTGCTTAATCTTTCATATTAAGGAATCTGAAACTACTGTCAAAATAATATTTTGTCAGATAGGAAAGCCCCAAATAGGTTACAAAAAAGTCACATGCTTTTTAAAAAATAATTGTATACTGAATATAACTACCCAGAAGATAGCAAAACTCTACATTTTATTATATGTAAGTAGTAAGTCAAAGGGAGATCTGAGTTAGAAAACAGGATGGGAATCCACAAACATAATGGACATAATGGATCTGTTCTTTTCAAACAGTTGAAATGCTTTTTTTTTTTTTTTTTTTTTTTTGGTATTGCCATAAAGGGGACAGCTGTATGTTTTTATTTTTGTTCCTGGAGATTAGAATCGTGTCTATACTTTGGTAACATAGAATTAATTTAACATGACATTTCTGTTTGGATAATCTATAACCAAACAATTGTTTTAAGCTAGACAATATTGTGAGGCTATTAGGCAAAGCAAACATAAACTGAATCTTAAACTTTAATGTCCTCGCCCTTCAGTATGAGCTGCAGTTTTCTGTTTTTGACTGTTACAGTCCTTTAACCAAAGCTATCTTGTCTGATGATAAAACCATAAGTGTATGAAGCTCACACATTTTTCATCTCTTTTATGACCTTATCTTTCATGAGCTTCTTCTGTGAAGGTATCCTAACTATAGGAAGCACCTGGAAAACATATGTGATATCTATTCTCTGATAAGCAGTTGTGAACAAGAAAGTAGATCTGTCACTTCTGAACTGTTCATTGTTAAAAAATACTTTGATGATTTAGCTGATTGCAAAATACATTATAGGGATGACTAACAGCTACAGTAACACTCCTAGTCAAGAAAGTTCAATAGTTATATTGTACAAGAATTTCTATAAGAGGTTAATATTGATAGGAACTACATGGATTAAAAGAGCAAGGTTGAGAAGGGCTGTTTGCTTGCATGACTGCTTTCAAACACTGCTGCTATTCTGTGCTGAAAAAGTGACTGTCTCAGAATGTGGCAAATCTTTAATTTCTACAGAAGTATTTAACTTTCAGTGAAAAGGTGTTTGTTTGCGGTTTTTAAATTATTTTTGCCTGGCGAGTGGAGCCAATGCTTTTACCACCTTACCAACAATACCTAATATGGTATTTAAAGATCCTGTTTCATGTGTTTCAAAGACTATATTCAAGTGCATTTCCCCGAGCCATTTATGCTATGCATTATATTGCTCAATAACACCTTCAATTTCCTCCTATAGGGCTCTCATTGATTCTGAAACCTAGACTAAGAAAAATGGAAAGGCCCACAAAATACGTATGATATCTTTTAAAAGAGTAACAAAAGAGTTTAATCTTGTGACGGAAAACCATTAACTCCATAGCCATAATTTTAGAAATATTATAGATTTTGTTACTGCTTGACATTTATTCCATTTCATCATTTTGTGAATTGGTCGCTGGATATATATAGTGGTTATCCCATTAAATATGTTTGTGCTTTGCTGAAAATGCACTGAAATTTCTATTTAAAAGTATATGAATAAAAAATCTAGAAAGTAAATGAATGGATGTCAAATGAGTTCCTAGCTCTTTCTGTAATTCTCTTCTTGGCATCTTTTTTTTCTGTCTTCCTTTCCTCTTCCTACCAACACAGCTCGTGAAGCAATATCTTAACAAGCTTGTCCTTATTATCTTGCTATTAATTATTCATTCCAGTTTTCCTAAGCTACTCTAGAGTACTGATTTCAAACATAGAATAAAAAATGGATAGAAGTAAAAAAAAAAAAAGTTTATCAATAAAGTCAATTTCATTTAAATCAGGAAGAAGCTTGGGTTAATATCAAAATAAAGTTATATTTATAACTTTTTCATGAGAATAAATATATTGGAAGGAAAGAAGCAAGTCTCTCTTGTGAGAAAAAAATAGTTTCTTAAAAAGTAATTCAGCGATTTCATATTTGATTAAATTATTTTTAATCAGTTATTTTTCATTAGTAAAAAGCATTAAAAAATGAATTATGTCAAAACATTACCATAAAAATAAGAACTAGTTTTCTGACATAAAGTTAGAAGATGAAGAATCTAAAAGTTGGAAAATTTTGACATTTTATTTATTAAATAGAAAGAATGTGCTGAAAGCAATTAATTAGCAAATGTAATGATATTGCCGTAAGTTATGGTAAAAAGAATGAAACTAAAATCTAATTTTTTAACTGGTCAATGAGCAATGGCAATTGATTAACATTTGTATGTAGTTGATTTTACTAAGTGCCAAGTAAAATAGTAAACCGTAGGGAAAAAATAATGCTTATAAAATCAAATCGGTAAAACATTTTATTTTAATATGCAAGCGGCTGGGCACGGTGGCTCACGCCTGTAATCCCAGCACTTTGGGAGGCCGAAGCAGGTGGGTCACCTGAGGTTGGGAGTTCGAGACCAGCCTGAGCAACATGGAGAAATCCCATCTCTACTAAAAATACAAAATTGACCGGGCATATTGGTGCATGCCTGTGGTCCCAGCTACTTGGGAAGGCTGAGGCAGGAGAATCACTTGAACCCGTGAGACGGAGGTTGCAGTGAGCCGAGATTGAGCCATTGCACTCCAGCCTGGGCAACAAGAGCGAAACTCAGTCTCAAAAAAAAAAAAAAAAATTATGCAAGCACAGTGAAGAAATGGGGCTTAAACATGATAAGGAGAAAGCAGCTGTCAGATCACATCCTGCAATCTCTGTTGCTTGCCATGTAGTCGACTTTGACGGTAATGTCCTAATAAGTTAGGGGCATGGTCTTTGGAGTCAGACTAACTTGGCATCAAATCCTGGTTCTGCCACTTACTAGCAGTATGCCTGGGCATCTTTCCACATCTCTCCCTGTTGGTTTATTTTTCTGAACTATAGGAATATGAATACATGGCAGAGCTGTTGATGTGGTGTTTATAAAGTATTTAGCGATATACCTAGTGCTGAGTAGTGCTTGAGAGATGATAGCCATGTTTAGATTTAATATAGAATCTGATCTTGATGACATGATCTATACCTTATTCATCTTTATGATTTCAGTATTTTGCATATAGCAGATATTGAAATGAATATAAATTAAATTCTGATCCATTCTGTTTTCCACATCCAAATTTATCATTTCATATGAGATTCTTTTGTTTTAGTCATCTTTCTTTTTTTATTTGCATTCTTCCTTTAAAAAATATGATTAAATAATTAGAAAGTTTAAATTATTCTTTCCTCTCCAAATTTTTTTATTAATGTGATATATATTGCATACACCTTACCTAGTTTTATAAGTAGCTTAAAAGAGGTACAAACTGTAATTTATTTTGAGCTGTTAAATGTGTATACTTAACTACTTTTGTAGTGCTTCTTTAAATACTCTGCAATACTTATTTTCAATATCTAATTATTTGTAATGCATGAAACAAATTAGAGCAAATCATCCAATGAATCTAGGTTATCATTATTGAGTATTACTACCAAGTTGAAATCTAAGCTCTACAGTTCTGATCTGGCAGTTAAGTGACATTTAATGAAAGTTTTTTAATCATATGAAACTACTAGTTCAGTCAACCCCTTAATAGGTTGAATTACAATATTTTCATCTTGCCATTTTCTTTTTCTATCAGATATTGGATGATAATGATCAGGGGTAAATTTGGAATATATGCATGAAGGAAAGGACTTCACTCAGTCAGCCATTAGGCAGTTGAAGTATTTTTCAAACTATTTCTTTAGTATCTTAAAACGTCTTCTGGATTATACTCTTACATCATTGAACTATCTGGTTTCACCAACTTCAAGCTGCCATGTTTCCTGCACAATAACTTAATTACCATAATCTTTTTCCTATGGAATTCTTTGGGAAGGTAGCTACCATTTTTAATCTTAAAAATTGTTTCTGGCTGCGAGTGGTGGCTCACACCTGTAATCCCAACACTTTGAGAGGCCCAGGCAAGTGGATCACCAGAGGTCAGGAGTTTGTGACCAGCCTGGCTAACACAGAGAAACCCCGTCTCTAAAAATACAAAAATTAGATGGGCATGGTGGTGTGCACCTGTAATCCCAGCTACTCAGGAGGCTGAGGCAGGACAATCACTTGAACCCAGAGAGCGGAGGTTGCAGTGAGCCGAGATTGTGCCACTGCACTCCAGCCTGGGTGGCAGAGTGAGACTCTGTCTCCCCCCGAAAAAAAAAGAAAAAAAAAAGTTTTTTCTAGTCATGTAGCCTCAGGATATTAAACCTACAAAATTCAATTTCACATCTTCAAATTTTCAGATATTTATTGGTTTCTTCCTCCAAGAAACTTCTGTAGTATCAAGTCTGGGTTTGTTGTCAAGCTTGTGTGCTCCTGTCCCATCATGAACTTCTCCCCTCAAAGCACTTATCACACCGGCTTGCAATTCCCTATTGATCTGTCTATATCCTACACTGGTCTATATGTGATGTATGAGAGAAGTCCTTTGTTTTATATTCTCAGTGCCCAGCACAGTGCCTGGCCCTCAAAAAGCTGTGTTTTAATGAATAAAGAACACTTTGTATCACTTCTGTGTAACAGAGGTGAACGTTTATCAGTTCAACTGGATCATTTTCTTTAAGTTCTAATTTTTGTGATAACTCTGATTAAATCAGCAATGTATTCTTCCAGACATACTCCTTTCTATTTTTTCTCATTGTTTTTTCTTCCAAAAACATGTAATTTGCCTAATAAAGTATTTTGGGGTAGACTTACCCATAGTCTCACAAAAATTGGGAGAGAGAATGTTTGAGATATTAGTGTTGTTACGGATGTGTAAGGGAGAACTCAAAAGACCCAAAGTCTGACAAGGTGCGCTCATGGGAACTTAGTCAATATAGGTTGGTTACTGTATTTGTATCACAGGGTCATATCAGTCCCCCCACTGAAACACCTCCAGTGCATCTCATTGCAGTCAACATGAGGGTGGAACTCCAGAATTCATTATATGACTTCTTCATGGTCAGTCTCTTTCTACGCTTCTGATCTCTGAATTTCTATACTTTATGTCTTACCACTTGGAATTATTCATGAACTATCTTAATTGTAGGTTTTTATCAGTGGCTACTGCTCTCATGCATATTGCCTATTTCCCCAACTAGATTATATAGTCCTCAACAGAAAATACTGGGGTTTTTTTCCTTTTTCATATTTCTCATTGTATTTTCAAAAGTATGTGTGAGTAATGTTCATGATTGGTTGAATTTTGCATGGCACCATAGGTTTCCAATGACTAAAATGTAAAAGTAAGATGCAGGAAGGCTTACTCCTTTGTGTGAATCTAAGGACAATACAGTTAATACCTGAATATAAAATAACTTCTCTAAGTGGTTCTGCTTAGATTTTATTCTCTGTGATCTGGGCTCTTGGCTATATAATTTTTAACAGTGTGGCTTCATGGTTGCTTGTTAATGGGTTGCTCTGGGATTATTATTCAGGTGTTCACGGTTCTCAACTGGAGGAGAGATGTAAAGAGAAAGGATGTTTTGGAAAGAATGCCAGACTAACAATTAGGAGACTCAAATTTAATTTCTAAACTTGTACAAACTGCTGTTCTTGGTGACCTTTATGATGCCATAGCCCTACTATCCTGCTTGTTGGGGAAAGGAGATTTACATAAAACTGCTTCAGTATGCCACCCCTGTGATGTGTGGGAAGCACTTATTGCTGGAACATGAGATTTGGGGAAGTTCCTTATGCAGAAACTAATACGGTAGCTGTAAGTCCATGGATAAGGTATTGACCCTATCTGTGCATCAATTTCCTGAATAGTAAGTTGATCTAATTTGGGCTACATGATTTCCAAAGTCCCCTCTGGTGCTCAAATTCCTGTGTTTCAAGACTCATAAGGAATGAGAAAAGTGCTTGGAAGGGGTGGATGCTATTTAAAAACTGTAGGGTATATTCTCTATTCTTTGTCATTGGGGAGAACGACTCCTTTTGTATACATCCCTGAATTAGCTCCCAGAGTGAAACTCCATTCAGTCTGTGGAAATGTAATCAAAAGGTCACTCATCTAAGTGGTAAATAATTGCGTGGATTCTAGCCTCCATGAAAAATTAAGTGTTGGAAAGGTCAACATTTCCCCAAATTGGGTCAGGTATCCCTAGTGGCACTCAAGAAGATTAAGATGGTACACTGATATTTTATTAAATAGCCTTGAATCAATGGTAAAAAAGTTAAGTTTCTTATATTCTTTGTATATCAGTGAGAATGTCTCAATTTCATATTACCATTTATCACTTAAATACTCCTCTAGTACTTGCTACTCTTTCTAATACAAAGCAATGAGATAGAAACTCAGAGTCTAAATAGACATGGTAGCTAGCATTTAATAGTATTATCCGTATTTTTGTTAAATCTATTTTTGTGATTACTTTCTATATTTGGCATGTGATACTGATTTTCCCTTTGTAGTAATGATAAACTTTTTGATTTTCATATATGTTGTTTGTTTTTAAAATATATATTTTTTAAATTTATGAAATAAGTTATTAAAAAGTGAGTCAATTTAAAGAAAGTGTCACTCAAAATATTGCATACATGGTGACTGGCCCCAGATCATTAAAGTAGCATAAGAAGTTGGGAGGAAATGGAGTGTATTAGTAAGAGTCCATCAGGAAACTGATGATGTGGTCACTGGGTTTAACTAAAGGGATTTTGGTGAAGGGATAGTATACAAGGTGTGGGCGGGACTAGGGAAACAAACCAGGATTGGGAAGCATCTAAGTGTTCACCGTAGTCAGAAGCTTAGCACTTCTGGTCTCAAAAGACACGAGAGAAGATGCTGATGCAGGAGCAGGAGGGCACCATAGAACAGGAGCTCTAATTCTGCGATACAGTCACTGCTGGCAACTGAAGACCATCAAGAAGGAAGGGAATAAGGGATGAATACCTGACCTTTCTCCCCTCCTACCTCTGATCCTCTGCTATGCTGTCAGTGCCTCTGGTGGCTGAACTCAGAAATCAGAGGCCAAGGGAGCTCCAGTGTTGGAGTCTATAGTAGAGTTCAGGATCCCTGGGTCACAAAGCAGGGCCTAGAAGGAAGAGAGTGGATTGGGGCCAGCAAGAAGGGGCAAGCAGAGAATGTCCAGGAGACATTAGGGTTCTCCACCAAGACTAAGATTGTAATTCTAGTTATGCCAGTCTGCTAATTACATGACATTAGTTCACTACTTACATGTATGCAGGGTGATATTCAAAGACTACTGAGAAGGCCTGGGATCTGACCAATCCAAATGGATACCATAAACCTTCTGCTCACCAGGCTTTCATCCCATGGTTCCTGGATTGCGAGAAGCTTTCATCCCATAGTTTCTGGATTGAGAGAAGCAGGAGGAGTCTCGGTAGAGAAGGGCCAGAGCAGGTACAGTCAGGCAGAAGGGAACTTGGTTAGTTCAGGGCTAGCATCTATGTAACCTGCAAAAAGGGGCACAGATGATAAACCCTTTTTTGTTCCTGAGCCTTTGTGCCTTTATGCTTGCTAAGACTTGATCTTATTTGTTTTAAAAACGTTTTAAAATATTGTTTTAAAAACTTGGACCTTACCTTGCATTTTCATTTGTCAACTTACTCTCCTTAATTGTGTTTATATTTTCAAAAAGGGACTGTCTTTTTCTGTAAATATTATACTGCTCCTACCACAGTTTCTTAAACATAGTAGATGCTCAATAAATATATTATGGAGGGAATTTCATTGGTATTCATTCTGATAGTTCTGAAAGGAAAAGATAAATCAATTTTCAAAAATCTTTCAATTTCAGACATGAGATTCAGTGGTGTGGTTTATGTATTTTATTCTTTAATATCCACCAGAATCCATGCACTCTGTTAAGTAAACTGAGTTCAACAGAGCTGACCCTGGGTTTCTACATTCCTTCTCCTTACCTTTATTCCAGTTTTTAAATTTATTTTATGAAACTACACATAGAAATGAAAATAAAATCTATAGAATTTTAACTTCAAAACTCATATTAACGTCACATTGTGTCATTTATCATAATCATGATTTCCTGAAAATTCTGTATTTTCTAAGTTACTTTGAAAGTTTTTAGGTCAATGTATTTTTTTTTTTTTTTTTTTGTATAATCATACGAAGATTTAAGTAGTATTACAGAGTTGGGCACCTATATGGAAAATAGTTATTGGATACTTCAGAGAAAGCCAGATAGGCAAGCAATTTAATTTAAAAATCTTGGCATTATTCACTGGGTGCGGTGGCTCACACCTGTAATCCCAGCACTTTGAGAGGCTGAGGCAGGTGGATCACTTGAGGTCAGGAGTTCAAGATCAGCTTGGCCAACATGGTGAAACCCTGTCTCTACTAAAAATACAAAAATTAGCCAGGTGTGGTGGCGGGCACCTGTAATCCCAGCTACTTGGGAGGCTGAGGCAGGAGAATTGCTTGAACCTGGGAGGTGGAGGTTGCAGTGAGCTGAAATTGTACCACTGCACGCAAGCCTGGTGACAGCGAGTGCGACTCCTTCTCAA
The DNA here is from genome assembly GCF_003255815.1 of Theropithecus gelada. Classification (NCBI taxonomy): domain Eukaryota; kingdom Metazoa; phylum Chordata; class Mammalia; order Primates; family Cercopithecidae; genus Theropithecus; species Theropithecus gelada. The sequence goes on from NC_037676.1 coordinate 107,683,963, forward strand.
AAACAAGCAAACAAAAAAACAAAAACAAAACCAAAAAACTTGGCATTATTAAATTCAAGGCATAGTTGCTGTGATTTTAATATTTATTTTTTTCTGTCTTCATATTTTCTTGTTATTTTGTTTTTATTTTATTACCATTTATGACAACATATTAGTTAATATTTTAAAGTATACATTGTGTTAAAGTGGATTACTTTTCCTTAAAAGCAGCACATACTTTGCTACATTATCACTTAAAATGAAGGTACTCATTAATTAGACTTTTTACTTTTAAAATATGGTTGTATCCTTAAGGTTTCTCCTTTGCCATAACTTTATTTTTGCTCAGAATGTTACTGCCTTTTTAATGTGAAAATGATGGCATACAATTATAGAAACTGGCCTATTTATTCAAGCAAAAGTATAGCTTTATAGTTTCCTTTATTGTGAGGAGTTGAGTCACTGGCTAATTATTTAATTATGGCCTTTTATACTATATTTTTAAAACAAATAAGACCCAGTCTTAGCAAGCATAAAGCTGGGGAAAAATAAAAATGTTCTTCAAAGTAATCTAAACTCAACCAAAACCATAGATATGTCTTATTCTACGATCTTTATTTATCTGCATCTTATCTTTAGAAAAGTTACAATTTGGAAATAAATGAGTTAAGTTTTTCTATATCAAAAGTATTAGAAAAAATATAAACTGCAATTTCATTTTCTTCTTATATATATTAAGAACTCCAAAGGAAATTTTACATGGAAATGTTTTTTATTGCTTATAGTACTTAACTTCATTCATTTATTGATAACAAATACTGATTGTCTTTATTTTGAAGCCACAATAGATATCAAAATAATCGTGAACGTTTATTAGTATAATGACAATATGTATAGCAAACCTGTAATTAGATATATGATAAGGACAGCCCTTAATGAGGATGTGAATGTGAAAGAGAGGGCTTTGCTCATTTTCTTTCTCTCCTTGTGTCGGTGTTTTCCAGGTGATGATGAAGGAATCCAGGAGACAGCAGAATCAGATGGGGACACACAGTCAGAGAAACCGGGGCAATCTGGAGTTGAGACAGATGACTGGGATGGCCCAGGTAGGAGAGAATATTTAAAATTCAACCATCTTTACTACTGTTAGAAATACACATTTTTCTTTTTTTCCTGAACATTAGTTAGCTTGAAAAAAATGTTTTTGTGTGTTCTGGTTATTATAAGAGCATTTAAATATAGATTATTATTTTAAAAATACTTTTTAGATTTTTGTTACATAAACTATAAAAACCAAAGTGCTACCACGGCTTGAAGTTTCCATCATTTTTTTCTTTCATCTTCATGTAAAATTAGTCAATTCTACTTGCTTCTTTGAACAAAGGATTTTTAAGCTACATCCAAATTTAAATTGGGCACAATATTAAAGCTTAGAAACAAGAAACAATAGTACTTCAAAGAGTGATCATTTTCAGTTTAGTCATGTTTTAAGTCATAGGTTGAACCTCAATACATATTTAGAAGTTTAGAAAATATCAAAAGATGCCCCCTTTTGATCTAAGGTTTGGGTAACATTTTCATTTTGATGAGTAAAATTACACTTGATTTTAAAGAGCTTAACATTTAATCATTTAAAGAAAAACAAAAACTGATCAAAATACTCCACCACACAAATATAAATGTATGTAAATATGTAACAGTGAAAAGAACTCTGCAGAAAAAAGTCTTTACATTTGGTGCCAAGTAATTTACAATTGATAGTATATTTATAAATGGAGACTATTATATCATAAGGCTTAAGAATATAAGTGAGTTCTGAAATAGTTTTAGCCATAATTTCCAAAGCAGTAACATCTTTCATTAAGAACGATCCCTATATTTCAATCACATTTTCACCCTTGCATGACTTTGCAAATTGCTCTCTGCTGTACGTGAAGAAGAGAGGAACTCCAGCAGTAATTTTCTGAAACCAGCAGCTGGAAAATATAATGCAAACAAAAATGAAGATAGAGTATATCTGATTATTATGATGTCATTTCTAATGTTATTCATCATACACACAAATGTTTGTATTCTGTATTCTATAACATAATGCTATACAAGATTTTAGATCAAAAATGTATTATTTTTAAAGTACCTTATTACCACATTTTAAGAGTTTAAAGGAAAATGTAGCCTTCTGGCATTTTCACCTTGTGGCATGATGCTTCTTCTCAATGTGGGGAAGGATTCCCTTGATTTAAAAAAAAAAAAAAGGAAAAAGATTTTTGGAACATCTTGGTTTTGTCATGGAGGTTACCTTTAACTTAAAAACAGTGAGTGAACTTTTATATCTTATAGTTATTATTATTATTATTTTTTTTGAGACAGGGTCTCACTCTGTTGCCCAGTCTGGGGTGCAGTGGCATGATCTCGGCTCACTGCAGCTTCCACCTCCCAGCCTCAAGTGATCCTCCCACCTCAGCCCTGCAAGTAGCTGGGACTTCAGGCATGCACCACCACAACTAGCTAATTTTTATATTTTTTGTAGATACTGGGTCTCACCATGTGGCCCAAGCTAGTCTCAAACTCCTGAGCTCAAATGATCTGCCCGATTCAGCCTCCCAAGGGAATTACAGGCATGAGCCACTGCGCCCAGCCTCTTATAGTTCTTTTTTTTTTTTTGAGACAGAATCTCACTCTGTCGCCCAGGCTGCAGTGGCATGATCTTGGCTCACCGCAACCTCCACCTCCCAGGTTCAAGCGATTCTCTTGCCTCAGCCTCCCAAGTAGCTGGGACTACAGGCGTGTGCCACCATGCCCAGATAATTTTTTGTATTTTTAGTAGAGATGGGGTTTCACCATGTTAGCCAGGATGGTCTCGATCTCTTGACCTCATGATCCGCCTGCCTTGGCCTACCACAGTGCTGGGACTACAGGCATGAGCCACTGTGCCCGGCCATAGTTCTTTATTCATAGAATTAAGTATGTATATGTTAATTTAGAAGCGTTTTTACATTTAAAATTAAATTAGATGGTTTTTTAGATATGCCTGCTTGCAGAAAGGTACCTTCTGCCTTACTCTTACAATGGGGAAAATTTGTGGGGAGTGGGTTTTTATCTTTGTTTATGTCTGGGGCCCATAGCTTTTCCAGTGACTTGGGAGTAAGCAAGCAAATTTTAGAGGATAAAATGCCAAACACAGGCTATACACCCAGTGCTACCTTTTTCAGGAAGCTTTTCAACAAATAAAGTTGTATTTGTGGCTAAAAAAAGAGAGGGAGAGAAAGTGAACAAGGTGAAGAATTATGCTGTCATTCAAAGTGAAGAATTTTCCATTTTCATTTAAATTTATCAATGTATTTAATTTAATGTTGTTTTTATTTATTTGATATTGGTAAAAAAAACTTTATACTCTTTTCTGGGCACATGTGGTTATGACAAAACTTTGAAGAGAAAATACATGACTCTAAGCAGGTATGCCTACAAAAAAATTGCTTCTTTGTCTATTATAAAATGAGTAATAATTTTTCTCCATACATATTTAGCCAAAAAAAGGGTTTTACTATTATAAAACTCCCTGAACTGAAGTTGATTCGTAACAAAATAATATCCATTTATTTACTTTTCACGGTAGAATATTCATTAATTTCCTTTAATCAGGAGATTTGGGAGAAAGTACGGGGTATTTTGTGTTTTGGCTATTGCATAAACAGCAATTACTTCGATGTTACTACCGCAAGTTTTGTTATTAATGAAACAGTATTGGCATTTTCCAGCTGTAGTCAGGAGGGAAAATTGTGCAACTTTTAGTAATAGTTTCCAAACATATTGGAAAATGGGCTTTACTGATGGTTACCCCATTTACCCTGATATGATTATTACACATTGTTTTCCTGTCTTAAAATATCTCATATGCCCCATGAATATATACACCTACTGTATGCCCACAAAAATTAAAAATTAAAAAAAAATAGGCTTTAGATTCCATGGGTTTAGGTTCAATTCTGGATTTAATACTCACTAGCTGGGAGATTTTTGGCAAAAAATTTGGAATTTTGGCAAAAAAAAAAAATTGTTCTCTCTTTGCCTATATCCTCATTTGTAAAAAATAGAAAATAATTTTAACAACTCTTAGAGAATTAAATCAGATCATATACATAAAATGCCAGTGATTTACTATTGTGGCTTTGCAGTTGTTGAGTCTTGAAGCAGAACTTTTTAAAATTCTTCTTAGAGTTTCTAATGCCCAGTAGTACACCTGATGAAATAAAGAGAAAAGTTTTGTTATACTGAGTTGAGCCACAAATTATTGATTAAGATATGAGGTACTGAAACAGATTTGGATTTCAAGGTCTTCTAATTTTAAGGTTCTCCACCTCAGTTCTGACATCAACCTAAGAGAGATGGTTTTCTCTAAAAAGAGAACGGAATCAAAGGACGAGGAAATTATCTAAAGAATTTGAGGCATAGAGCTGACATCATTTAAGATGGATCAGGATTTATCTTTTTGTTTTAAGAGTTGAATTGATGATGACTCCACAACCTTTCTTGATGGCTGAATTAAATAATGAATCAACTCCCATCTGAAGTGTTCCATTTGATCAAATGCAGATTCCACAGTGGAAAGTACATTTTTCTTATGTTATTCAACTAAAAGATATGTTTTGTTATCACTATTGCTCACACCTTTGTTAGCTGTTATGATTAAGTGTAACCTAAACAATCTTTAAGAAAATTATCTTACATGTAAACGTTTCTGTGGTGGAATTCTTTCATGTTTAAATGTTTCTGATTCATATTTAAGTATCCTTCAAGTTCCTATGAATCTCTCATAGTTTGAATGAAAAGCTAGACACACACTAAGCTAGGAAGGTTCAGGCCAATATAAAAGTCATTATCTCATTATTTCAGTATCTCTGACATCTGTTTTTTAATGTAATTGTTCTTTCTTGCTCATAAAATTTTACTTGGACACTTCTTTGCTTGGAATCTAATTCACAGAACATTTACTTTTCACTATTCTGGTTTTTCATCTGTATTTGCCCATATTTTATTTATAACATCTGTCTTCTTTTAAGTAAACATCTTTTCTTTTCTTTGTCCTCACAAATTTTATGTTTTATCACTATCACAAGTTCTTCATTTACCAATATTCTTATATGTCTAAGTATTCAATAAATATTTATCTTGCATTTATTGTAATAATTGTTTAGAGTACTTGGGAGAAGTTCAAGGTGTAACATGATGCTGTCCGTATTCTCATTTTTTGGATATCATTCCCCTCCTGTAGGCTTCTTTAATTATTCATGTACCATATTTGAGTCACTGATGCAATAATTAAGCATCTCATAGACTGGAGAGTAGAGTATGGTTTAAACTACAGAATGAAATGTACAGATTTTAGGTTCTGGCATGTTAAGTTCAGAAGTTCAGGCCAAGCTTCAGTTTCCTTATCTTTAAAATGGGAATAATAATAGCTTGAAATAACGTGATGAGGATGAAATTAGAAAGAGATGATATTTGCAAAGTGTCCAGCACAGAACTTGGGAGAGAATAGGACTTGCTAAATATGTGAGTGGTCTTCCCTTACCCTAGGACTGAACTTTGTTAAACAATTTTCACTCCATCCTTTCAGACAGACCAATGGTTGGAATGTTGACCTTATTTTGAAAATAGTGTTTACATCCCTAGCGATCTTAACCACATTCCATGACCGAAGTCTGTTTTATGTACTTGTATTTAGGAGACTAGGGAAATAAAACTTAGGTAAATCTTTTATAAATCTGTCATCTACCTTTATGAAACAAGCACCTTAAAAGTCACATCTTACTTACATCAACTTTCAGTGTGCTAATTCTCTGAATTACCTTATTAAAACATAGTTACTTCTTTTTGCACTTGGGAATAGTGAAAATCTGATTTGTCTGGTACAATATTGAATGAAATCTTGGTCTTACCATCAGGCTTACAGCAGCTGTAATTGAAACTTCCACGGAGCTCTAATAAAGGAAAATATCATGCTACTTAAATATGCAAATAAGTACATGTACCCCCCCCCCCCCATAACATGTCTTAATGCAGACATACACAGGTATAACATTTTGAGCAGGTATTGAGATTCTTTGACACACTTTTCAGGATAAGTATATACCTCTATTTAAATAGATTTTAACATTTATATGTTAAGCTTTGGGTCATTTCAATAAAAATGAAGTAGAAAATCAAACACTATATTGATGATTCGTGAATTAATAGAATAAAATTTGTAATCTTTTTTTGAATTATACATTTTCAAATATTAAAACTTGCTTTTACACTAATAAGTCAGAGTATGCATCAAAGGTAAATTATTTTGGGGTAATGTCATGAATGGAGAAGACCAAAAACATCCCTCTGTTTATATCTTGGCTCTGCCACTTATCAATTTTGTGACGTTGAGCAAACTATTAACACTCCAAGGCCTCAGTTTCCTTGTTTGTAAAATAGAGCTAATAATAATAACTACCTCATTAATGAGATTTAACATCTGAAGCATGGAGCTCAGAGCTTCCTAAGTGCTCAGTTAATTACTCTTAATATTACTTTTACTATCATTTCAGCAATTGTACCTGTGTGGCCATTACAATGCCTTACATGTAATAAGTCCTTGTTAGGCCGGGCGCGGTGGCTCACGCCTGTAATCCCAGCACTTTGGGAGGCCGAGGCGGGCGGATCACAAGGTCAGGAGATCGAGACCACGGTGAAACCTCGTCTCTACTAAAAATACAAAAAAATTAGCCGGGCGCGGTTGTGGGCGCCTGTAGTCCCAGCTACTCGGGAGGCTGAGGTAGGAGAATGGCGGGAACCCGGGAGGCGGAGCTTGCAGTGAGCTGAGATCCGGCCACTGCACTCCAGCCTGGGCGACAGAGCGAGACTCCGTCTCACAAAAAAAAAAAAAAAAAAAAAAAAAAAAAAAAAAAAAAGTCCTTGTTAAACATTAGCGCAGTGAGTTACTTTGGCAAAATGATTTTGCAATGTAAAAGTCATTGTAGGATTATGTTAAGTATGTTCTATTCAATCTGACTTAAAACATGATTCAATTCAACAATTTTTAATGTAAATAAATTTTCAAAAATAAATGTCTAGGGCAAAATCAGACCTGTCTACTTGTTGCATCTTGACTAAAAGTTGGTCAAGATATCTGTAAATAAGTTGCTTTATACAGTTGCTGTTCAACATGATGGATATAAACAGATGATCAGGCAAGTTCTGCTTTGTACTTTAAATTAAACTAGTAAGATGATCACTTTTGCATAAAGTGAAACTGTAGCCAGAAGACCACTATGAGATAGAAGCACACACTTAATGATACAGCTTTTTCGCCCTCTTTACTAGTCCAAAGAAGGGCTTGAAGATTACAGTTCTGATTTCGTTTCCTTTTTGATTGGGAAAATGTGGTAGATATAAGATCTGGGAAATGCCATTTGAAGTAAATTAACAAAAACCTATGAAACATAGTTAACCATAGATATAGTCTGACAGTAAGAAGAATATTGTGAGAAGCGGAGGAAATCCTAGAATGACTGTGTATTACTCTGACAGTGAATTGGTATTATCTCTGCTATCAGATAATGCAGTTATCATTAATTTTCACATTTGCATTTCAATCTTTGGAAGGAAATGACTCTTGCCGGATGAAGATAAGAGCTCTGTACCACTATAATGAACCATCATTTTATCTCAATGCTTTGTGTCCATATGAAAATGAGGCAGAGAGGAGTGTGTGTGTATGTGTATGTGTGCTCACATGTGTGTGTATGGGGGGGTCAGGAAAATATTATAGCAAAGTGTCAAAAACTGGTACAGACTTTTGAGCCCTTTGTGAAACAAGAGGGGGTAAAAAATAAACCTTCTGTAGTGTCGTTAAGTGGATATTGGATTAAAAGATGAAAGCCTGACTCTTTGTAGAACAGAATGCCACAGGAACACGGTAAAAAAGTTCTCTTTTATTCCCTACTCCAATTTGCACTCTCATACAGAATTAGGACAGACATAAACACAACCAAAAAGAAAAGAAAAGAAAAAAAGTAGGTTGGATCACTGTTTGGAAAGGCAGCTAATGTCTTTGATTCATAAACAACTTTATGAAGTATATCAATTTATTATTACTATTATGATGATTTTACTTCTTCAGCTGTGTAAGAATGGGAACTAAGTATATTTAGATAGTGGCTTGTTTTAGAGTTTGCAAACATCTAATTTGTTTACATAAGTTAAATTGAGAAATTCACGTTAAAGATAATGAATTTAAGATAAATTTTCTTTGGACCTTTTCATTGCAGTGACCTTTTCATGAGACACAGTACTGGAAAATGGATACAGTGCCAAATTTTATGATTATCTTATGGTCCCCAAAATATATGACAATTCACTATTTGCAGTAGAGGCTCCCTCAACTAAACTACAATTTCTATCCCTCTCTAAAACTTACTGATTGAAGCAGTTTTGGTTTCAGTTCTATACCACCAAATTTATATGTTCAAATTCTAACCTTCAGTGCCCCAGAATGTGGTATTCTTTGGAAATAGGGTTGTTGAAGATATAATTGGGTAAGATGAGGTCGTAGTAAAGTAGGGTGGACCCTTGATCCAATATAACTGGTCTTCTCTGGGAGACAACGCAGGAGAATGCCTTGTGGAGATAAAGGCAGAGATCCCCATGGTACTTCTACATGCCAAGGAAAGCTACAGATTGCCAGTAAACCACCAGAAGCTAGAGGAGAGAGGCATGGAACAGATACTTCCTCACAGCCCTCAGAGGGAACCAATCCTGTTGACACCTTGATCTTGGACTTCTAACCTCCAGAACTGTGAAACAATGAATTCCTGTTGTTTCAGCCACTCAGCAAACTGATACAGGACCCAGGAGTTAGAAAGAAACGATGTGGGCAGTCACTTGTATGCTTCCTAGGCATACTTTTTACTATAATTTTTACTTTATTTTAAATATTGTCTAAACCAATGAAATACGTTCACACAAAATATATTATTTCTATGAAAACTATGTTGAAACCTTCAAAAGACTGGATAAAGGAAAATCACTAAAAAATGTAGGTATGGTCAAAAAAACTTTGAATAATTTGCGAGAAAAATCTTACAAAATATTAAAGAAACTTCACTTAAATAGCTTTGCAAAAGCTTTTACATCCTCTATTCTAATGAAACAAACTAGAAATCATACATGAAGAATGTGAATGCTGTTTATACAAGTGAAACACAAATTGGTTGGTCTATACAAAATGTCTAGACCCTATATGAAAAGTTTGATGCTTTTATGTGTTATAAAGTAAAATATAATGCTTATAACACTATTTTAAAAATATTTCTATGGTTTGTCTATTTTGATTAAATAACCACTACCCACCCCAGTTGTGTTCACTAACAGGGTTTTACTGTGTTCCTTCTCATTGAACCATAATTCAGCTTAGAATGCATCTCAACAGGGCACTTTAGAAAGACACTACCCATCAGTAGGAATTGGTATATAAGAAATATCTTAGCCATTCCTTTTATAATCTCTATTATTAAAATGTATGCACTGTCCAGGCACAGTGTCTCATGCCTGTAATCCCAGCACTTTGGGAGGTCTCGGTGGGAGGATCTCTTGAGCCCAGAAGTTTGAGACTAACCTGGGCAACATGGTGTAACCCTCATTTCTACCAAAAAATTTAAAAAACAGTAGCCAGACGTGGTGATTGGCACCTGTGGTCCAAGCTACTTGGGAGGCTGAGGTAGGAGGATTGCTTGAACCTGGGAATTTGAGGCTGTAGTGAGCTGTGATCCTGCTACTGCACTCCAGCCTGAACAACAGAATGAGACCCTGTCTCAAACAACAACAACAACAAAACAACAAACAAACGAAACCCAAAATTATGCATTAAATATGTATGTTGGACGAGGGATTATTGGCATTGATTTCCTTGTACCAGTATTGTGCTCTGAAAATATATGTGAGAGTAAATTGACTCTCGTATCTGGAAAGCTGAGAGAAAGAAGTAAACCTGTTTTGTTTTTATTTTGTCTGGTTTTAAAAAGAACTTAAGTGGGTTTAAAATATAAGTAAAGATCAACACAATGATATGCATTGGAAGTAGTTTAAAATCATGAAAAATAAAATAGATGCATAGAGATATATACAATTTGATATTAATGTGCCACAAATTTGGAACTAAATTACTAGAAGGATAATATTGACTGAGGACACAGATAAATTAGTTAGGGCAAGTTTGTGTTTTCAGCTACATATTTAGTATCAACTATATGCAACACTCAGTGTTAGGCCCTAGGATATATGGCAGTACATTAACCAGAGTGGTCTCAACTTCAGAGAGTGTATGTTCTACCAGAAATTGAAAATTGTTTTAATAATGATTCTTGAATGCTTATTGCATATGTGATAGCTGTTCTCTAGAAGTAACTTAAATGATATCGTAAAACTACATTATCCGTGATGGGGCTAGCCCAGTCTGGTGGAAAGAGATTCAGTAATGATTCCTGTGAGGACCAATCATTTTTAACTTAATTTGTTTTTATTTTTATTTTTTATATTTTAATAGGCAAAGTTTTAAACATCCATCAAAGAAGAGGGAAGAGTACAATGAATTCCCATGTACCCATTGCCCAACTTCAAAAGTTATCAATTTTTAGCTAATCTGGTTTCATCACTTCCTTCTAAATTTTTTTTTCTAGAGTTTTGTTTTGTTTTGTTTTTCTTTTTGAGATGGGGTCTTGCCCTGTCACCCAGGCTGGAGTGCAGTGGTGCCATCTCAGCTCACTGCAGCCTCCGTCTCCTGGATTCAAGTGATTCTCCTGCCTCAGCCTCCCTAGTGCGCCACCACACCCAGGTAATTTTTTTTTATTTTTATTACAGATGAGACTTCACCATGTTGGCCAGGCTAGACTCGAACTCCTGGCCTTAGCCTCCCAAAGTGTCTAGAGTATTTTAAAGCGAGTTTCAGAAATCGTGTCATTTCACTCATAGGTTCTTTGATAGTCTCTCTAATAAATGAGGACTTTTGCTTTAAACAAATATCAATATAACACACAAAATATCAATATAACACATAAAAATATTCTTAATATTATCTAAAGTTCAATTCATTTTCAAACTTCCCTACTTATCTCAAAAAATGTCTATGTTGGTTCATTGGAATCAGGATTCAACAAAGATCCACCTATTGGTTTATATGATAAGTCTTTTCGAATGTATAGCAGTCTCTCTCCCTCTACACTTAACCCCCACCCCCCATACACACACTTATTTGTGGACATGAAATTTCTCCTGGAGTACTTTTCATGTTCTAAATTGGGTAGATTGCATCCTGGTGGTGTTGTGTAGCATGTTCTTCGATACCCCACATTTCTTGTAAATTGGTTGTTAATCTAGATCCTTGAGTAAATTCAGGTTTGATATGGTGGGCATCAATACTGCATACACGTTGGTGCTTTTTACTGCTTTATATCAGCAGGCACATAAAGACTGGGTGCCCAACTGCATGCTCCAGTGCACTACCAGTACAAGCGTGTGATGTACTGTGCGGTGGGAATGCTCACATGTACTGTCGCTCCAATTACACTTGTAGTGATTGTACAGTGTATCCGGTGGTTTAGGTGTTTTCAGCCTGATCCGATGTTTGTCAAGTTTCTGATCAGCTTTTCCGTAGTAATTATTGCCAGGTTCCATTGTATCTGTAGGATTTGCAAAATGCTGATTTTCAGATTTTGCCATTGTTTGTCTGAATTTATTAGCTAAAATTATTATCTAAAATTGTTATCTTAGGAAAATCTTCCCTTATTCTATTTGGTTTTCCTTAAATACTGTTCATAAAGAAAGGGGAGGATAAATGCATCATTCTCATTATTTACAAATTTGTGGAATAGTGAATTGGTGCCTTCACCCTCCAAAAGTGACTAAGACCTCAGGGTGGTTTCTGAGACCTTTTGACATGAATGAACATAATAGACTTTGATAGCCCATCTTACTCCTGGCATGATAAAATGTCAGAGGTTCATCTTGTTAGTTTTCTGTTCTAAACCTGGGGTGAGCTGTTTCTCCAAGGATCATGGGTTACTGTTCCTGGGATTTGGTACAAGATGAGCATCTCAAATCTGAAAATTCAAAATCCAAAATGCTGAGTACATGGTATTCAAAGGAAATGCTCATTGAAGCATTTTGGAATTTTGATTTTCTGATTTGGGATGCTCTACAAGTAATGCAAATATTCCAAAAAATTTTTAAAAATGTAGAATCCAAAATATTTCTAGTTCCAAGCATTTCAGATAAGAGATACTCAAACCTCAATCTAGGTAAAAGGGGTGTAAAGTATTTATTTAAATTAAGGTCTGAAAGAGAAAAAGGCATTATTAGTTGGACAGAGCATGGGAAGGGGGTTTGAGCAAAAACTGGGATTAGAATAACCTGGGCAGAATATGCAGCATTTTCAAAACCCTTGTCATGAGAAGGAAGGTGAATTCAAGGCCATTGTGGTTCAAGCTAAGAACGCCAACCAAGAGAGTGGTGTAAGATGAAGCAGGGTTCAGATTCTTCAGTGCCTTATATTCTGTAATACTATTGTTGGATTTAAACTCAAAGCCAACCTGAAGACATAAAATGCAGAGAAGTCACATGCTCATATTTGCATTAAGAATAAAAAAAGAAAGGACACTGATGACTATGTAGAGAGTGGACAGAAGGAAGTAAAAATTCACTGGCCTTATCAAGAGGTCACAGTGGCTTGTAGAGAGCGCTTTATATATTTGTTAGTGTCATTATATGTGGCTTTCTCGATGTAGAATATTTTGACACCATTTACTGAGGTAAGGAAGACTGAAGGAAAGGCATGTTCATGGAGTAAGATGATGAGTTGGATTTTTAATATGGCATGTTTTTTATTTACTTGAGATATCCAAATGGAGCTGTTGAGTAGAACATTGGTAATATAGCCAGGAGCCTGGAAGAAAGGTCTGGGGTAGAGATATAAATTGGAGAGTTAGCAGTGTACTCATGGCAGTGGAATTCTTGGGAGATGAAATTGCCTAGTATAGAAATATAAACCAGAGGGCTGCAAAACAAACCTCTATTCCCCAGAGATAGGAGACAGAAATTCCCTGTCTTTAGGGGAGGGATAGAGGAAGAAGAGTCATCGAAGAAGACTGATAAGCAATGGCCAGAGAAGATGGGGAAAACCAGGAAAATGTTTTTTGTTTTTTTTTTAAGGAAGGGGCTATGCCTGGCTTAAATGGTGCTGAGAGGCCAAGATGGAGAGTTAAGAATTTCCTTAAATTTAGTGACATCCAGATATTAGTGATTTTAACTGGAACTATTTCATGGAGCTTTGGTGGCAGAAACGGGACTCTGGTAGGTTCAAATGAGAGGGAAAAACAAGCACATGGAATCAGCTGTAGTAAACAACCATCATTGATAAATAAACATGTAAAATATTTATTGTCAAATAAATATACAAAATAAATTTTATTGGTAAATTAATGTATAAAGTACTTAGATTTCTTTAAAACTCTCTGGTAATTGAATAAAATTATTCATTATCATTTACCTCTTATTTTTGCCTAAGAATTTTCTAAACTTCTGAATTTAGGAGCATGCTTCCAGAGAAATTTGTATTCCTGTGTTAAAACTACTCTGAATCTACTATCCATTAACTTTATTAAATTGTTTTAGTTTTTGTTTTCTGCTCCTACATTACCTTCAGGTTTTCCATAGTATTATTTCTTTACTTGTTTGTTTGTTTTGAGATGGAGTCTTACTCTGTTGCCCAGGCTGGAGTGCAGTGGCACGATCTCGGCTCACTGCAACCTCTGCTTCCTGGGTTCAAGTGATTCTCCTGCCTCAGCCTCCTGAGTAGCTGGGACTACAGGCTCGCACCACATGCCTGGCTAATTTTTTGTATTTTTACCTGTGACGGGGTTTCACAGTATTAGTCAGGACAGTGATCCACCCGCCTTGGCCTCCCAAAGTGCTAGGATTACAGACATGAGCCACTGCACCCGGCTGCGTTATTTCTTTTAAATTTCCTCATTTCTACCTGTGTCTCTCAATAACTTTGGTTTGTCAAATAGCTTATGATTATTGTGAGGTTTATCACTTTTAATGTGCTTGATATGTTACATTTGCTAACAATAAATTATATAATATACATTTGTACTATGCATTTGATATGTTAGAGGTATGCTTTCTTTTTCAGTAGCCAAACAGATAGCAGCCAGTATGTTGTTATTGTATTTTTGTTGTTGTTTTTACCTCAGTAGCACATTTGGACCTTGAGCATTATTATATCTTTGTCTTTATAATAAACTCATGCACTTGTTTCTAAGATTGATACTTGGAGCATGCAACTTATTCACTCATAAATATAACTTACATATGCTTTCTAGATTTTGTACTTCTTCTCCTGCACCTTTGTAGACCTACATTGAATTAATTAATTTAATTAGTTCAAACGTTTATTGAAGAAGAACTATGCAGTATGCTCCAAGGATCAAGTGATGACTTAGTCTGCCTTAAAAAGCTCATAGTACAAAGGAGAAGATAGACAAATGATGAGATAATTAAAACACATGGCTCTGGGTACAGTGATAGAGGCATTTACAGTGGGCGGTGTGATGCTGGTGGTAAGAAATGATGCTGATGAGGTAACACAGGCAATAATGATCTCGTCAAGCAATCCCAAGGGAGTGATAAATTCACATCGGACCCACATTAAGTTGTTACTCATAGATAGAAAATGTTTGTTTGTTTTTTGCCAAGTCTAATTCCATAGCATGTGTGGTAAACATGCTTTCATTTTGCCTGCAGAGAAGCCTTCACTTCCCAGCTAGACCTGCTACCTGGATGGCGCTGTCCTTCCTGTCACTCTCATACCTGAGGAAAGGACAGACTCTGAAAGACAAGGGAAAATACAGTTTCCTGCAGGCAGAGAAGGGACTCCAGATTTAGACATGAGGCTGCCTATTGAAGATGTGTTACATCTACCAACTATATAAAGGCAACAATAAAAGGGTTTGGTAAAAGATGAGCAAAGAAATCTAACCAGGGCCTCTGGTGGCCTTACTGGTCTTACCTGGTGTTCGGAAGTAAGGCTGACTTGGCTCTTGGCTGTTGGAGGTTTTTGGAGGGTTTGAAGGGAATAAGAAAGAAAGCCTCAAGGGGTGTCCTCTGAACTTCTTGCCTACAGCAGAGTCTTTTTGACAGAATTCCCATGGACCGTATATTAGGTGTAGTTAAAAGAAAATTGCAAAGTGTTGCATGTTTTCAAATTGTTAAAAATTTAATACAAGGTCACATACAAGGAAGCAAAGAAAAGAGCATATTTCATCTTAAACATTCCTTTATCTTTGGGTAAATACACAAAGAATCAAAGATTCTTTTTTGTTTTCATGGCAGAGATCAGTTGAAATGAACGTTACACTCCATGTAAAGACAGTCACAAACTTACTGATGGAATGAAAATTTAAAAAATTCATTTGTTTTCCCCCCATTACCTTTTCCATATTAATCAATGCAGATTGTTACATTTTTTAACATTGTGTTAATAATATAAACTAAAGTGAAAACAACAAATAGACAAATATATTCTATCAGGGATGGAGACATGTTGCCACTTAACAGAATTAAGTAGGCTCTATGCCAAATAATATAAAAATGATCAAGTATCTGAAATTGACGGTGCATGTTTTCAGTATGTATTTTTAATAAGCAATGCATTATTTCATTTGACATTACTTTTAGTTATATTTTCTCTATAAAAGCAATTAAAAGAAAAGCAAGCCAAAAGAAAAGAAAAAAAGGAAGAAAGCATTTTCCATCTTCAGAGTCTTTGCTCTTTCAGTTGTTTTTTTAATTAGATGTTTTCCAGAACATTATCATATTCCTTAGTAGAGAACATATTTTTTTTATTCTGTAAGTTGAATAAGGGGGACATCGGGTCCCCTTGCCATTAAACAATAATTATAGTAATATGATTAAAGCAACAGTTTCTTAATAGGGTGATAAAGGAAAAAAACTTTAAAGAAATTATTCTCACCAATTCTAATGCTATAACTGGGCATGAAAAATATTCTACAAACCGTTTTCTTATTATTAAAGAAGTCATTTGAATGGATCTTCTTTTTTTCTTTCTCTGAGACACGGTCTCACTGCTTCACTCAGGCTATAGTGCAGTGGTGCAACCACAGCTCACTATAGCCTTGACCTCTTGGGCTCAAGCTATTCTCCCACCTCAGCCTCCCAGAGAACTGGGACCACAGGTGTACACAATCATGCCCAGCTAGTTTTTTTTTTTTCGTTTTGTTTTGTTTTTATTTTTGCAGAGATGGAGTTTCACCATGTTGCCCCAGCTCAGTAATTCTTGTTAGTTATGCAAATATAAGGCAAATAGGAACCAGAACCTTCCAGACTGGGTGTGTGTGTGGTGGGTGGGGAGGGTGCTTTGTGACTTTGTGATAAATACTCCCTGTCTAGGAAATCTCAGAACCCTGGAAGGACGTAAGAGACTGATTGGAATATGTACCCTAGGGGCTCTCTCTGTGGTGGTCAACTAAACTCCACTACGTTTCCCCCAATTTGGGGTATGTATTGGCCTGCTCAGGCTGCCATAACATAATACCACAGACTGAGTGGATTAAACAACAACAGTTTATTTCCTCATGACTTTGGAGGCTGGGGAAGTCCAAAATCAGGGTATCAGTAGGCTTTGTTTCTAGTGAGGCCTTTCTTCCTAGCTTCCAGATGACTGTCTTCTTGCTGCATCCTTGCCTCACTTTTTCTGTGTATGTGAGGACTCCTGGTGTGTGTTCCTCTTACAGGGATAGCATTCCTATTGGCTTAGGGTCCTCCCCTTATGATCTCATTTAACCGTAATTGCCTCCTTAAAGGCTATACCTTCAAAGAGAATAACATTGGGGATTAGGGCCTCAACATATGAGTTTTGGGGGAACACAGTTCAGTCCATGGTGGAGTGGATTATGGTGGCTGTAACCAAAGTCTGCTGGCAGGAAAAAGACATCAAGGGAAGATTTCTGGAAGGCAGATAAAGCTAGGACTCAACATTAGGGCCTTTGGGTTTAAGAGAGAGGGCTGCTTCCCTCACCCCTTGTTCCTGAATCTAGAACCCTCTGGGACTGGATAGCATTCCCTGGGGTCCTGCTCTGGGAAAGAATGACTGAGCTGAGATGTGAGTGTTGATTGAGTGAGTGGAACCGTGCAGCCTAAGGTTGTATGGGAGCAGAAGCTGTTTGGGTATCACTTCAGTGGAGAAGGCAAATCAATTTTCTTATGCAGGAAAGGTTTTTAATAGTGACACCAAAACATAGCAAGCAAAGCCGGGACTCCAGTGGCTTAACGGATTTGCTGGCTTTTCCAAATCCTGGAGAATTTAGGAAGAGTAAAGGTCTCAAAACAAAGAGGCTTTACTTGAGGCAAAATTGGGGAATATACCCCAAGCTGACAAATGTGGAAAGAACAGAGAAGAACACATAGGAAACCCAGAGGAGGAGGCATCTCCTTGGCTCTGGAAGACCAGTTAAGGCCACTTGCCTTAATAAACATGGAAACGTCCAACAGGTGGAAAATGAGAGGAGAGGAAAAAGCATTCCAGCATGGCCGGCACAGGGAGCATGGCCCACCCACCATCACATGGAGGGTGAAATGGGGTTAGGAGTGAGTCGAGGGCTTGCATTGGACACTCAGGCAATAGGCTTTTAAGAAATTTGGGTAAAATGAAAGGTATCAACATCATTGATAAGTGTTTGTCTTCAGTATGAGAATGCGTTGAAAGTAATGGAGGAAGTACTTTTACCTTGCTTTGAGCAGTATAAAGCAAGTAAAAGCAAAAGTTTTCTTATGGTTATACATACAAAATGAGGCACTTATTATTCTGAAAAGAAAAAGAATGCTTCATGTCTTGTGAAAAAATAATTTAACTATTTTAAGTTATTAAATGTAGCAATTATTTTTGTATTCTATATTAAATTTTAAAATAAATATGAGATTTTAAAAAGCACTCAACTACATATAATGCAATTTTTTGATATCTTTGACACGTTGGTGTGGACATTTGATTATCAAGAACAAGTAGACATTTTTGAAAAGCTCAAATTATTCATTTATAAAAAAATCATAATTACCATTATGTGGCAAAATTAATTTCTTATAAAATAGCTTTACAGCCCAGAAAATGGAAATAAATTATTTTAGGAACTCATATAGCTTAAGGCTAATATTTCATGTCAATAATTCGTGATTAATATATAGTGGAATATTTTAGCACATTTTAAAATTAAAAGAGATTGTTAGTCAATTCGGCTCTCTGGACTTGGCTCATTCTTTACTTTTAAAGTAAGCATGGTAAAATAAAAAAAAAAACTTTAAGTGCCAGATATTCAAATACAGTAAAATGAAGATGGCATTATATTTAACTGTTATAAAAATGCATGAAATATTTCAACCGTGGTTTAAAATTACCTGAAATTAATAATTCTCCTGATATCCTTTGGGCTTTTAATATTAAATCTCTAGGATTCAGGATATGTCATCCGGTTAGGCTCACTGATAGCTATTTTCAGAAATCTGAAATCATTCAGATAAAAGGGCTTAAAGGTAAACTTAGTAAATCAGAGGTCCTAAAGCATTTATTTTTCAGAGGGTTATTCTTTTGAAATGATAATAAAACAAACAACTATCTAGGATTAATCTTGAGGTTGTAAAATTCTACTTTTTGGAAATGCTTCCTCTTCTGTGATCTTTTTAGCATTCTCTTTTTTGTTCACATCTCTGGTATCTACTATGTATTAAGAGTTTACTGTGTGCCAGTTACTGTTATAGGCATGAGAGATATAAAAGCGAACAGATTCTCAATGATTTCCCAATAATAACTTTAGGGTACTATTCTCATCTTGACCAATCAGGAAACACAGGAATGTTAAGGAACTTGCCTGAAGTCACACAGCAGATAATCCTGGAATCAAAATTAAGCAGCCTGGACTCCAGAGATTGTGTGTGTGTCACCATTTCATTTCTCTGTTTTTCACACAATGAGCTCTTCTTGATTGTGGCACTTATGATTTGCTACCGTATTTTGAGATTCCCCTACCTAACTGGAGTTCTTTTTTCTTCCCTAAAATATAAGCAAGGAGCAATATGATTTATTTTTCTTTAAACCTGTTTATTAAGTTTAATTTATATTTTAATACAATTTTGAGAACTGTTTCTTTTCCAATGCACAACTTTTTGGTTTCTGTGTTTAATTAATCATTTATGTGTCTTCATCCTGGAAAGCACATGATAATCTTAACCTCCACCTTTCATCAAGCACCCTGGCTCCAGTCACTGGTGCTCAAGGCTCCGGAGCACCCTGGCTCCAGTCCCAATATGTAATCCCTCTTTTATAGCTAAGGATGTTAAGTCTTAGAACCGTTAAATGGTTTACCTGGTTTCATTGCTAACAGAGGACAAAGTCAGGTCTGAGTTTACTGCTTCCCTCTGTGAAGCTTCCTGTGCGAAGAAGGCTGGACGAGGGAGAGACTAAGGTCACAAGTCAAATTCCAGGGAAGGAAGGTAAAGGTAATGGGAGACAGAATCTCAGATGAAAATTGCTTTCAAATTCTGCTGCTCCATTACCCTGCTCAGTAAATTTGCACAAATTACTTAACATTTTTGCCTCCCAACTTTCTATCTCTACCATGGGAGTGCTGTATACATGCTTCATAGGGCTTTATATTATATAAGTGAATTAATGAAAAGAGTGCCTGACACTGTGTTGTGTCAGCAATATAACCATGACATCATCATCAGCATCGTCATGATCCTTACTTTGTATCCAGATTTTTTTTTTTGTCTAAAATTTTGCTTCAAATTTGTGTCTTCTTCCCCATTATATTTCTTTAACTTCTGAATGGCCAAAGAAATAGTGAATCACTTTGTATCTATGTTGTTCAAAAAATAAAAGTCTTTTATTCGATTCAACGTCCTTGATTAGAGTAAAATGATACTAGCTTAAGTTCAAGTTGAAGTGCTAAAATATTTCAGAGTGAAAAATATAATTTAGGCAGGTGCTCCTTATGCTTTGCTTCATTCTGCAGTGGATTTGAGATAAATAATAAAAAAACATAAAATGTAAAATGATAGAATAAATTATTAAAGCAGATAAAAGAAAACATAGATAGGAAAATGGCAGAGACAAGAATAATATTATTGCATGGGTGGCTAAACCACAGAGTCCAAGATAGTTGCTTAAAATGGGCTGAAAATATAATTTTAAGCTTCCTTGCAGCCAGTGTTTGCAAGCCTGCTCTTATATTCATTTTTAATTGATCAACTTTATAGGTAACTTTATATATGTATATAAACCATCTTTCTATATATAAAACTGCATGTGTGTGTGTATATATATACACATATATACATATATATAGTTTTGTTTTTGTTTTTGTTTTAAGTTGGAGTTTTGCTCTGTTGCCCAGGCTGGAGTGTAGTGGCACGATCTCAGCTCATTGCAAGCTCCACCTCCTGGGTTCATGCCATTCTCCTGCCTCAGCCTCTCCAGTAGCTGGGACTACAGGTGCCCGCCACCACGCCCGGCTCATTTTTTGTATTTTTAGTAGAGACGGGGTTTCACCGTGTTAGCCAGGATGGTCTCAATCTCCTGACCTCATGATCCACCCGCCTCGGCCTCCCAAAGTGCTGGGATTACAGGCGTGAGCCACGGCCCCCGGCCTATATAGTTTTTATAAACTATATATATTTGTGTGTATATATAATTTATAAAAACACGTTATATAGTTTTCTATAGAGTGCGTGTGTGTGTGTGTGTGTGTATATATAACTTTTGTGTTATATGCTCTTCGAAGGAAAGAAAGGATTATCACTTTTAATGATTGGTTATTAGCAGTATTACAATAATAGCAATGTTGGATTAAAAACTTGCAATTGAAGAAGAGGAGTTCTGATGAACTCGGGACAACATATTTATTCATTTATCTCTAAACAAACAAACTAGCAAATACATAAATAGCTAACTGCAAAATCTCATGATTTTAGGGTTCTTCATGTGTGGGTGAAATGAAAAGTCTCTCATTCATCTAGGTGGCCTTGGGTTGCTTCTTATGGAGAGAATGTGATGGAAATTTTCTATCTTTTAAGGCTGTTTCTTTTTTTTTTTCCAAAAAGGAAGATAATCTTATCTCTTCTACCGATGACTGCATACTCTATTGCCATCCTTTTCAAATTGAGAAATCTGCATTTACCTCTTAGTGTCTACACTTAAATGCTTGAAGAATCTAACCCAACCAACATATTGTAAGTGAACTCTTGAATGAGCTGAGAGCTGTGAATTTTGTGAGGAATACACATGCCAGAATTAGGAAAGTGCAAAATCCCCGCCTCCCCGCTAGGCCGTCTTCTCTGTACTGTTCCCTTTGTTTTTTCTGAGGGCCTCGCAGTTTTGCAGAACAGCCTTCTTATCTCTCTTTCCTTTTCTCCTTGGGACTTGCCTTCCACAGACCTCTTCAGACATTCTTGCAGAATTATTCCCATAAGATCTCTATTTTCAATTGGCTTTATACCTTCCAGTTTTATGGCCCATCCAGAACAGCTCAGTTCACTTTCTGAAGAAGAAATAAGAAAGTGCAAAATGTTACCAAATCTTTCCTCCTGTGTTTTCAAAAAACCACATTTGCTGCTTTCTATTTTGTATGCTTTTACAGAAATTCTCTTTAAAAATCAAATATATGCTTATCATTATTTTAATAAAACCTCTGCTGAGTAAATGAATTTTATAGAATTGGGGGAAAAAGTTTGCAATGAATGGTGGATGATACTGCTATTCAATAGGGAGCTCTTAAAAATAGAGCAAATGCATAAGACATTTTTTGCAGTTTTCAATTTGTAAGAAAATGATTTCATTAGAGGGGAAAAAAGAGGGAGAGAAAACCATCAGTCAGGATGTGGGAGAATGCAGGCTCCTGATGAGACCAGCGGAGAAGACAAACTAAGTGTATGGATGCAGATTAGGCCTCAGAAGATGAGGGTGTAAAAGGGATTTAATGGTGGGGTGGATTATAGAAATCCATGTAACAATGTTAAATAATTATAGTTCCAGCCGAGATCAAAGCAGTGCTGATTGAACGCCCTCAAGCTGTTAACATGAAGTATCTTGAAGGGAAAAAAACCTGCCTCAAAGATTGGTCAGCCTGGGCAAACAATGTCTGAAGTTCCAACAGTATTGAAAGCACCAATTCTAGGGAAGGAAAAATGGAGGAGGCAGCCTGTTAGGGAATTTCTTCCTCTGGAGCTCTCGATCTTAAAACGGACTTTTTAGCTATTTGCGGTTTGTTTGAAAATGCATATATATACCCTTTCTTTTGGAGGGTAGAGAAAAGATATTCACTCAACCTATATCATAGATGTCAATGGGAAATTCTATAATTGATTTTTATTATTCTTGATTTTTGCCCTTTGAGGAAAACTTCACTTTCACCGAGTATGCCAGAGTGATAATGACTGTAGGTAAGGAAAACTAGAAAAAAAATTTGTGGAAGATACATTTATCTGCAGAAGGAGCAAAAAATATATTGAATATAAAGGAAAAAAATGAGAATACATCCATGCCTGTGGGCTTGTTTGATTTTGTAATGCCTCTAAGACATTAAAAAATACAGAATTATAAAACAATTGAAATTAGTTCTAAAATGAGACAGCCATTTAAATTAACCCCAAGTGTTTTGGACAAACTGAATATAGAACTATATTGATATCTACATCTGTAACTATCTGTCTATATATATGAGAAAGGACAGAAGGTTGCATAATTTTTACAATTTATACATGCATATTTTATTTAGTATAGAAATGAAATTGGTTATTATTTTAAATCACAGTAAAAATGCAAAGTCAACAAATATTAAAACTAGATTTATAGAAATTATACTTGTAGACTTTATATTATTCATTAAAAAATATAGTTGATATATGTAGTTGAGCTACATAGTAACATAATGATTTGAATTATAAAACTGAAAGGCCAACTATTTGCAATATTTTTATGATATTCCTGGTATTGAGGCTGGAATTTTACTTGGAGAGAATTAAAGCTGCTATTTCAGTAAGGTGCGTGGTATTTCTTATACAATGGTAGTTTTAAGATTTAAGATGTGTAGGATTAGCTAACCACCTCATCTGAATTTTAAAAACCTTTATTTTAGGAAACAAACTATTGATCCAAGTATTTTATAACATATCCACGTATCTTAAGCAGTTGATGATAACTTGTTAAGGGAAAATTTGGGTAGACAAAATTTGAATCTTTGTATGAGAATAAATTTAACAAAATTTTTCTTAATCCAAATGCATTTGCCTAAACATTCAAGTGAGAGCATTTTAAAAGTGAAGATTTTCTGCTGTATATCTCTTTCTGTTGTAGGAAGTAGCTGATGTTAAAGACAATGCCTCATTAAATCTTGTGATGAGTAGTTTAACTTCATGGCTTTTCTTAGGTAAAGGTTTTATGACATTGCATTTAATTTTAAATATTTTAATACGAATGCATTTCCTTTGCCAAACTAATTCTTATTTTTATAGGCGGATGGATGTGTTAGCTCTTAACATCTTTTCTCATCCTTGGAAAACAAAACATAATTTCTCATCTATAAAATATTTTAAAATCATATTTATGTGGTACTGGAAAAAATGCTAATTATAGGATTTATTTTAATGCATATGTGTTGAATATTTTTAAAACAGTTTAAAACAACAATTAAAACTTACTATAAATTAATTTCTATAAACTACCAGCTAATTATTAGTCAATTTAAAGTTTCTCACATTGTAAAATTTGGAATGTTAGTGATATTCTAAAGCTGGTCTTATATATTTAGCAACTGAATAATTTGGTTATTTTATTTTCACTTTATTATGCCTTTTAATTTACATGTTCACAAAACATATTTTTCACTGTTATTCCCATAGGTCCTTCTATACCACAGAGGTTTAACAATACAGAGGGCTTCATGAACTGCCAAGTCACCTGTCCAAAAATGTTAATTTAGGTCGAAAGTTTAATTGTTTTGTTTGTTTGTTTGTTTAAAGTAATATGATTCTACCCCACGTAGCGGTACATACTTGATAGTAAATGCCAGGTGAAATTATTTTATAAAATTGCTTTACATTTTTTTTTTAATTTTGAGGAAGTTTTTGATTCAAGGATATAGGCATCTCATGGCTATTGATGAGTTCAGGACCAAACAAACATTCTGATATTATAATAGGGTGGAAAAAGCCTAAAATTTCTGTTCACATAAAACTGGTTTCAAATCCTGTTTGAACATTTGATTACTTATGAGCTGAGTGACTGTGGGCATTTTGCCTAATCGCCCTAAGTTTCAGTTTCCTCATGGAAATGATGCCTACCTCCTATATCTCTTGTGAGCATTAAACAAAGTCAAGAGAAATATTGTATATATTTCTTCCCAGCCAGGCTGCAAGAATGGGTAGGTGGAGGACTCTTGTGAGAACTGCCACTCACCTCTTAACATTGACGACAGATGATGGTGAAGTTTGTGTCAGAACTCTGACCTTGAGCCCCACAATTCCTAAATATATTTATTCTAATACAACTTATTTTTACTGAAGTGAAATTTAGGAATCGTGAAATTAGAGTGATTTTGTCCAAGTACTTTATGTCTCTGATTCTCAGTTTTCCCACAAGCAAATGGGGATGATAATATCTACTGCTGTGCTTAAAGTAGGTCTTAAATAGAAGGACACATGAGATACTTGTACCCAGAACATAGAGGTGCTCAGTTATTGCTTTTGTTATCCTAGTCACGACTACTGGAAATAACTGGCTTTTTAAAAATGTTAAGCCCGTGAGTTAGGAAATCTTTACTGAGTTTCTAATATAAAACAGGAATTCTGCTAGGCCCTGAGATACTGTGGTCAGTAGGACAGGTGGGATCTCTGACCTCAGAGAGCTTGCACTTTACTATGAAATGCTGTTTAAAATTCAGGTAGTTACCATGTCACCGTTAAATGTATCAAAGCATTTTTAAACAGTGGTTATTTTAATGAATATGAAAGTAGTAGGCTGAGTCTTTGGAGAAAATAAAAAGAGTGATTAGATACACACATACATACACAAATACACACGTATATATACAACATAATAAAAATGAGTGTTCCTATGCATTAAAATATGGTACCCCTCGTCTCCAAATCTCTTTGCCCTGGCCATAAGTGAAATCTGTATGTATAAAAGAAGACAGTGATTTGGGGTTCATTGGAAGGGAAAGGGTGATTTGGCAAAAAATTTGCTCACCCTCGAGAGTTTCAAACTTTTCTGACTTTATTACTACTTTAAAATATTCTGAAGAGAGAACTCCTCATTTTCTCAACACCACTCTGTCTCCGCTATCACTCATGTCCCCTATCTCATCGTTCTTGGTTGGGCTCTCTTATCACTCGTCATAGCTCCCACTTTATCATCTTTGTTAAACAAACCATCCTTACTTCTTCGGTGTCCAGGCCTCCTAGATATACCATTCTCTTTAGGATTCGACCAAGTACATTTTTCTCCATTGTCACTTGCTAATCTCGTGTCTCCCTCAGGACGCTTCCCAGGGGTACTTGACACTTGCCTGCCATTTTCTTTCTTTCCTCCTAGAGTTCCTCCTTCTCTGCTCCCAAATTGCACTTGTGGCCATTACCCCTGTAACTTCATGGCCACTTCTGATCAGGAAACAATGTCCTCCTTCATATGTATCAACTCTCTTTTACAACCACACTTTATCCCTCTCCATGACTCAGAATTGTTACCTACTTAGACACTCCCTTCTCTCTGTATAACTGACTGTGTGTTACTCTGCAACCTCAATGAGGACTCTATGCAGCTCCTGGCTTCATTTTCAGTGTTCCTCAGTCTCAGCTCCATAACCTCCCATTTCAACATTCCTCTTGTTAACACCTTCAGTGGCCTTGACTTCTGTGTGATCTGGCTTATCGTTGCTTTCCTGTGAGATGGGGAGTAGATAGTCTTTATGCCCTATACCTAGATCACCAGGAAAAATAATAGCTTGGATGTATTAAGTGAGCATTTATTATGTATGTGCGGCACTGTGCCAGACACTAGGCAGCATTTCAGGCAGTCCTCTCAACTATCTAAGGCCCTGAGGAGATCATACTGCTTTTTGTTGGCATTGTTGCAAATTTAAGTTATTACTAGTTACTGTATTTATTCCCCAATAACCTTGTATGGAAATCTCCACAATAGTTGTTCTAAAACTCTCCAGTCTTTGAATCATGAATCCTCTTTCCTCTCTGCTTTATTTTCAACTACTCTGCTGAATACATAGCAGTTATTTTTTATGTGAGAGATTCAGTCTTGAAGACCTTTCTAAATTCAAATTCTCCCTTGTCCCATAGGGGGAGAAGTGATGGGGCAACCCGGAGAGCTCTTCAGAGCACACAAATCTAGAAACATTGTAGCTTAGAGGTATTGCAACCACTTTGATCATGGAGCCATGTCACCGGAATTTTTTCCTATTATCTTTGCCCACTTGTATAATAAGTTTTGCCAACTTCAAGGTGAATCTGCTTTAATGTTGCTTTTAATTTTCTCAGTATGATCTCCAGTATTTCAGAGTGCTCACTCTTAAATTAATTGCTGCTTGTGATTAACAGGAGATGGCTTCACTATTATGTGAGGATTTCCTGTAATGATCTCTTCCGTTTTACATCTCTTTACTCTTAACTTAGTTTTCCCCTTTCTATGTATCAATCCCCTGCTCCTTTTTATGACTGCGTCTTCCATTTTTCTACTTTCTTCAATTTCTACCTAGCCAGTTTCTTCTCTACCTGCCCGTTGCTCTCCAGCTGGTGAACTCATTCATGCATGCATGCATTCACGTGATATTTCTTGAGCACTGACAGTGTGGAGGGCCAGACTGACTAACCTCAAATACTGGTTTCATCCCCTTCTAGCTCTGAGACTTTGAGCAAGTCCCTCAATCTTTATGTGCCTCTGTTTCCTTATTGTAAAACCAGAATAATAGTAATTCTATCAGTAATAAATGCTGAAGTGTGTTGTGAGTTTACCACATTCCAGTAAGTTTTAAACATTTTACCTGTGTTAACTCATTCAGTCTCACAGAACACTATGATGGGATTCTGTGATTAAGCCCATGTTTTGTGCATGGGTTATATACTTTCATAATTTGCTCAATATCACAAAGCCACATAGCTCACCAGAGGGCTGAATGAACTCATTCATATAAAGGGCATAACAAAGTATCTGGCACAGAATAAATGCTCAAAAACATTTAGCTAACATAATTATTATTGTCTTTATAAATATTCCCGTTTTACTACCCAGTAATTACTTAAAGTATTAGCCGTTGTTATGATAATGACATGTAAGGCACCATGCTACCTGCCATGAGTGTAAAAGCTGTGTCAAATACAATGACTATTTTCGAAAAACAATATATTAAAGAACTTTCAAAAATAACTTATTTTCTCTTCCTCTCTTCTTTTCTTTTCTCCACTTCTTCCCCCTCCACCTCCTCCTTTTCTTCCTTCTTCTTCTTTTAAATTTCTTTTTTGAGAGAGATAGATAGCGCAGGGCTTAATAACAAAGTCAGGAGCCAGGATACCCGA
This sequence comes from Theropithecus gelada, assembly GCF_003255815.1. NCBI lineage: Eukaryota > Metazoa > Chordata > Mammalia > Primates > Cercopithecidae > Theropithecus > Theropithecus gelada. Next base: position 107,711,623 of record NC_037676.1, read on the forward strand.
CTTATTTCACATCTTGACTCCTGCTGTTTAACTAGGTGACCTTTGAAAAGTAAGTTAATTTTATTGTGCCTCGGTATTTTCATCAACAAAATGGACCAAAACAGCCTACCTTATAGGGTTACTAGGAATATGAGATATCATCATACCTGTGAATCACAGAGGATGGCACCTGGGGATGGTAAACACAATGGAAGTGGTAGCTTGTCTCTGTGTTAACTTAACTTCAAATAATAAATGTAAAGAATTTTTATTGTCACTTTGGGAGGCCGAGGTGGGCAGATCATCTGAGGTCAGGAGTTCAAGACCAGCCTGGCCAACATGTCGAAACCCTGTCTCTATTTAAAATACAAAAACTCTCCAGGCGTGGTGGCACACGCCTGTAGTCCCAGCTATTTGGGAGGCTGAGGCAAGAGGATAATTTGAATCTGGGAGGTGGAGGTTGCAATGAGCCAAGATTGTACCACTGCACTCCAGCCTGTGTGACAGAGCATCTAAAAAAAAAGACTCCATCTAAAAAAAAAAAAAAAAAAAGAGAGAGGGTTTTTATTGTGTATCTCATTGATGATACTAGTTGGTTATTTATTATGTTCCCTATTCTTAATGTTAAATTTTTAGATATTTTATATTGTTTCCTCTTATAAACAATTACTAAATTCAAAATTATTTTAAATTTCTTATTACTTTTAGTATTTCATATAAAATAATGGCTCACATTTGAAAAGCAATGTTCATTACTGCTACTCCATGAGGTATGGCTTTTGTTTGATTGCTTATTACAGATTGAAAATCTCTCTTCTGCTGGTCTCATTAGAAATAGTTTCTGACTATTCCTTTAACTCTCACTCTGACGGTTTCATTCTGTTGATGATTCCTACACCGAGTTAGGGATGTTCTCTTGTTTGGTTGTTTCCATCTCTGAATTTTCTTGGCAAACTATGCCTACGTTCAGTCTCAGCTTCAGGACAGAGTTGGACAGTGTCGATTTTTCTGTATATGTGACTGGTATACATTTATTGAGTACTTACTAGATTTGGGACCACGAAGATGAGTAAAATATGCCATTTGTAGCCGAAGTTACTCACTGAGTGGGAGACAGAAAGAAACATACCTCATTTGAATTTGTCATGGTTGACACTGTTTTAGGAGTCTAACCAAAATCCCGTGGGAACACCAAGAAGTTAGTCAATCTTTTTTCAGTCTAAAGTGGTACTTTATCGCTGTAAGATTGGGCAAAAACTTTTTGGACAAGGAGGGGATAGCTTACTCAGCTAATTTGTGGCAGGATTAACCTGGTGTCAAGTCCTATCATCAGTATGTAGATTGTGGCTGGCCAAGCACTAATATGTTTCTCTCAGAGATTCAGCTCAGAACATTGGGGTTTGAGAGTGGTGAGTTGGAGGAGGTTGACGGTATGCAAGTGGAACCCTTTACATCCTCTCCAAGTCCAAATAGAAACTTGCTTGTTGAGAATGTCTTTTTAAGTTCTCTGCTGATACCAGCTATTCTCCATTTATTGCTAAGAATTTCTGTTCTTATTAGAGCATAAACGCTGCTTAACTATAACTCTATCAGAACACTTACTAGATTCCAGTGCACCTGCATGGTCTCCTTATCATCAAAATAAGTTAGATGAAACTGCTGGGCCTTCTCACAGAATCATTTGGATTATTATCCAAGACCCCAATTTTCTAGCCCAGTGTTTCAAAAAATGTGGTCAGTGGATTCCTTGAGCACCATCCCACATAAACGGAATCAGAAAATGCATAAAATTGTATGCACTATGACCTCTGATAACCTGTATAGACATCTGCAAAATAAACTGGAGGCTACTGAGTTTTAGTGGTCTTACAGTTTAGTTGGCAAAGCTTATGATAAAAAAGTAGATCTTAGTCAGTACACCAATATGCTTTCAAAGAATGAAAGTAATAATTATTATATAGTTTTAAGCATAAGCAGAGTTATCCCTCTCATTATTTCCATGGCACTACCAAGTTAAAACATTAAAGCTACTGGGAAATCTAAAGTAACTACATTATGAATTCAGTGCTTCATCCAAGTAAGTATCCCTGATGGTTTACTTAGAAAACGTTTTATTTTGGCCAGGCGCAGTGGCTCACGCCTGTAATCCCAGCATTTTGGGAGGGCAAGGTGGGCGGATCACCTGAGGTCAGAAGTTTAAAACTAACCTGACCAACACGGAGAAACCCCGTCTCTACTAAAAATACAAAATTAGCTGGGCATGGTAACGCATGCCTATAATCCCAGCTACTCCTGGAGGTCGAGGCAGGAGAATCACTTGAACCTGGGAGGCGGAGGTTGCAGTGAGCCGAGATTGCGACGTTGCACTCCAGCCTGGGTAACAAGAGCGAAACTCCATTTCAAAAAAAAAAAAAAAAAAATTATTTTTCACCAACATCACAGAAGGCATATTATTGAATCATTAGTTATGATAGGTAACGCCACTTAGTCTCTACAACTGGAAAACAATTTAAATATGAAAAGATCACTGACCTCTGACTTCTGAACACTCCTTATGTTTTGTATTTATTATCCCTTTGATTTCATTCACCTGGAATATGTCTTGCCCCTTCTCTCCTAAACGGACCTATTTATTTTTATTTTTATTTTATTTATTTATTTATTTAGTTTTTTTTAAGAAACAAGGTCTTACTCTATCCCTCAGGATGGAATACAGTGGCTTGATCACAGCTCACTATAGCCGGGAACCCTGAGCTCGAGTGATCTTCCCACCTCAGTCTTCTGAGTGGCTAGGACTACAGGCTCACACCACCATGCCTGGATGATTTTTTCTTTTTTTATTTTTTGTAGAGATGGGGCGTCAGTATGTTGCTCAGGCTGGTCCTGAACTCCTGGCCTTAAGTGATCCTCCTGCCTTGGCCTCCCAGTGTGCTAGGATTACAGGCACAAGCTGAGATCATAGGCCTGAACTACTGTGCCTGGCCAACTCAGGATCTTCTATGATCTTTTTCTCTTTCGTGGGGGACCTCATGCCAACAGTAGTTCATACAATTCATTTAGTAAGTAAACAAATGCCACTCTGTGTAATCAAATGCCATTTTGTGACATTGTATCTCTCACATTTTAAATTGATGTTTATAATCTCATTTTAAACATTTTGCATGTTTATACGTCTCTCCCTAACTAGCTGACTACCTCTTTATTTACATAATAACGCCCACTGCAGTGCATCAAACATGGTAGATGCTCAGTAAATATTTAGTGATTCGAGATCTATTCAATTCTGGTGGGTTAAGAGAGGAAAGAAGAGAATCAACTATGCCACAGAAGACTTGAAGAGAGCTCAAGACAGGGTTTAAAAGCCATTGAGTTAAAGTTCCTGTTTTAACAATCTTTTATATCCTGAGGAAACACCCACAGGGCAATAGAATTAAAGAAATGCATTTCTCTCCCACTTCCAAAGCCTTCAGAAATATAGGCACTTAGACTTAGAAAAAGTACTTTGTATTAATACATCTGTTATCTATGCATACATATGCAAACGTGTGTTTATATGTGAGTGTGTATGTATAAATATAGGTATATACACACACAAATATACAAACAACATATAGCGCACACACATACACGTGTGCAAACATACTAGTTTTCAATAATGGGGAGAGAATATAATTGACTCTATGGTTTAGTTTTGCAGCTTAGATTGGAAAAGTTCCAAAGCGCTTACAGGGCTCTGCTGTCTTAAACAGGCTACCCTGCCATATGGCAGTTTTACTACTGTGGTGGTTTAGTTGTAATTGATTTATATTAGATGATGATGATATACTTGATAGTCCATTAACAAAGTGACTAAGCGAGGTTCTTGACTACTGGATATGCTCCCGAATAAAATCTAAGATTTTTGTTTTTAGTTTTCTGTTTCAGTCTTTGTTTCTGTCTCTCTTTGCCTCTGTGTTTTTGTATCTGAAACTCCCATGCCAGGGGAAAATGTACAAAGGGAATGTATTATGAGTCACTTTGTTTTAAGGTTGATAAAAAGTTATTATGTTAGTCTTCAATGTTCAATCCAGCTACAACTAGTTACAGTTTTCAGTCCAGCTACAACTAGCTCTCATTCACCCATGTTGACCGTGATCAGGAAGAGTGAATCCACTGTGATTTAAATAACTTAATTTCACCAACAGTTTAAAACATTATCAGCCTTTTTAACTAAGTTGCTAGTGAGAAGCAAAAATCAAAAGATTTTGTGATTTCCCTTCTTTTTGCTTCTCCTGTCTTTTCGTAAAGTAATTGGTAAGTTAAGAAAAAATTAACCAGAAGCAACTATCTTAAAACTATAACCCTTTAAATATAAAAAAGAGTGAGAGTTCTATGGAAAATGTATATCACTTATCTTCTTATAATCTAATTTGATAGTCAATCATTAGCTATCATTCATTAGCTAACGTGCAGTTACATAGTAATTTGCAAACCTAATAGGTGAATATTTAAAATCAAAGCCATTAAAACCATCTTATGATTAGGTGAGTGTAGAAGTGACTGTGTGGGAGACTGTGGCTTTAAAAATATCCATCATAGTGTGAATTCTCCTTTTCTCAATTCAAGCATAACAAACATCTTTAGCTTCTTTTTTGCCACAGCTTCCCAGGCCTATCTCCCTCAGGGAAACCCACTTCCTGAGCCTTAGGGCTTCTCCAAAGTGCCGTATTCTGTGATTCAGTAGTCTGTATCAGTCCAGTCAAAATGAAAGAACATCCATATAAGCAAATAAAATGTGGATTTAATACAAAGTTCCTGATTTATGGAAAAACATTGGCTAAAAGTACTTCATTTCTTTTACTGCTGCAATAAAGAGAGTTTACAGTTAGTAACATATAACTTAGAGGAGTGACAAATTTGGTACTTAAAAAATATTTAGGTTAAAAACAACCCTGTCACTTCTACTAAGTCATTTTTAGAGCGTCATCATTTTAATTCTTCTCCCTCTAATTTTATAACCACAAGACAACCTTTCCAAGGAAAATCCCTAACCTCTTGTAAAGATCCTCTCTGCTTCTCATTGTTATGACCCCTCAACCAACGATTCATTTGAAGTTACGTTTGACCTAGAAATTAGGAAGCACTGCGGTCCTCCCCCTTGGTACCCCGTGCATATAAATAAATATCATCAATCCTAAACAGCTTGAATGTACAAGTTTAACATAAAACCTTTGATTGTTAGCAGAGATCAAGTGTTTGAACTGTGTAGTGCTTGTGATTTGCTGAGGAAATGTTAAGTGTCCAGTCACAACGCTACAGCCAAAGAAAATTTGCAAATGCCAAAAGATTTAAGCGGAGGAAGCAACTGGCCTGGATTGAAGATAAATTTGGATATGCATGGTTACAAATTTCAATGTGAATTAGAAAAGCGTTTCTAACATCATCTCTGGAAGTCTTTAGGGAATGGTTTTTTCATGTGAATAAGCAGTGAAAACAAAATTTGTCAGCTGTTGTTAATTTTTAACAGCAGAAATTTTACCAATTAACTTATTGATCTAGAGAAATGTTTCTTATCTTGCAAGGCAACTTCTAATTTTCACCTCTAATTTTGGGATTCATTTCAAAAAAATCAGGAGTTTCCAAAAATGAGTCATGAAAAGGCAAATTAAGAAAGTGTTGCTCAAAATGTGATGCACATCATAAATATGTATGCAACTTTATAAAACAACAGATAGCCAGAGTGGTGGAGTCAGAATTTCGTGGACTAGCATTGGTGATCTTGATATTTTTTTGAAACCTCTGTGAGAAATTTTGATGTGCATCTAAGAGTCACATTAAAAGCATTTGTCATAAATATTTATTCTGGATAATGCCATGAACTACTGTTTTGCAGTGCAAATATGACTTTTGGTTGCTCTTAAAAGGGTTTTCCTCAGAGCCATTTGATTCCCTCCCCGTTACTCTCCTGTAGTCCACTAGAACAGGGATCCCCGACCCCTGGGCTCCAGACAGGTACAGGTCCATGGCCTGTTAGGAACCAGGCTGCACAGCAGGAGGTGAGTGGCAGGCAAGTGAGCATTACTGTCTGAGTTCTGCCTCCTGTCAGAGCAGCGGCAGCATTAGATTCTCATAGGAGCCTGAATCTTATTGTGAACTAAGGAATCTAGGTTGCACGCTCCTTATGATACTCTAACTAATGCCTGATGATCTAAGGTGGAACAGTTTCATCCTGGAACCATCCCCACCCCTCCCCAGGTCCATGGAAAAATGTGCACTAAACCAGCACGAAATTTGCCAAAAAGGTTGGGGACCCCTGCTCTAGAGGCTGTCTTCTGTCATAGCACTTTTCATCCTAGAGGTTAGTGTCATACGCAATTTTCAATCTTCTCTTAATTGAATGGAAGTGATGTGGGATGAGAACCTTGTCTGTCTTGCTTACCGTATTATTAATAGTGATTTGCATAGTATAGGGCCCATAATGGCCAATTAATATTTATTGAATAAATATAGAACTTAACCTATTGCTTTTTTTGCATTTAAAAATATCCTCTTTTAAAATTAGCATCTCAAATAGCGCTTTGGATGGAGAGTGGGGTGGGTGATTGGGGGTACTAGGGATGGTGTTGGGGGTGGGGGTAGTCAATGCCAGCACTACAGCTTTCAAGCCTGAGTCCCCATCCTAGCACAAGGCTTCTTCGTATTCAATCCTGAAGTATTCCAAAAGTCATTCAGGAGATAAAGAGTGCAAATACTCACAAACTGGATGTTTGGTGTTTCATCTTTATTTGTTGTCACAGCTTTGCAGGTATACTGTTCACATGAAGAAAAGGAAATGTTTATAGTAATAAAAACATAACTTAGTAACATAGTACATAGTGTTAAGATGTTCTTTGACAACATGTATATTCAACTGATAGTGGATTTTTGGTACATATTTCAAGAATTTTGGAAATTGGTTAACTTGTGCTTAATACTGAACAACAGTGAAATAATTTCAGTTAACTGATTTCTTTCTGATAGCAACCTTTTTTTTTTTGAGACAAAGTCTCACTCTGTCACCTAGGCCAGAGTGCAGTGTTGTGATCTCAGCTCACTGCAACCTCCGTCTCCTGGGTTCAAGCGATTCTCCTGCTTCAGCCTTCTGAGTAGCTGGGATTACAGGCGCCGGCCACCATGCCTGGCTACTTTTTGTATTTTTAGTAGAGACGGGGTTTCACCATGTTGGTCAGGCTGGTCTTGAACTCCTGACCTCGTGATCCACCCGCCTCGGCTTCCAAAAGTGCTGGCATTACAGGCATGAGCCACTGCACCCCGCATAATATCAGTCATATGGGCAGGTTAATTTAAAGCTATCCATCCTCACACCTGTAATCCCAGCACTTTGGGAGGCCAAGGCCGGCAGATCACAAGGTCAGGAGTTCGAGGCCATCCTGGCTAACACGGTGAAACCCCGTCTCTACCAAAAATACAAAAAAATTAGCCAGGCGTGGTGGCGGGTGCTTGTAGTCCCAGCTACTCAGGAGGCTGAGGCAGGAGAATGGCGTGAACCCGGGAGGCGAAGCTTGCAGTAAGCGGAGATCGCACCACTGCACTTTAGCCTGGGCGACAGAGGGAGACTCTGTCTAAAACAAAATAAAAATAAATAAATAAAAGCTGTCCACCATAAGATTTACCAAATTAAATATTAATAGTAGTTTTTGAGTGGAAAAAATAAAATCCTTTTATAGAATAATACCTAATGATTTTCTAACCATATCTTCTCCTAAAACATAGTTGTTAGTAACGATCTTGAGAAAGGTAGCATGACAATGTTTTATGTGCATTTGTGTTAGGTAATGCATCTTCCATTCTACCAAGGTGGAAACTTAGATCCAAATAACTTGCATGCCTTTTTCAAGATTATATAATGAGTTAGTAGAATAACTGAGCCTAGAAACTGAGTCTCTAACTTACTTTAAAGTCTTCTTTCCATTATCCTACTACTCTGAGTTTTCTGCTTCAGGTCACTGAGGATTAAGGGTTGTATTCATCATTTTTTTCCTTCATGCACAGTGCCATTACTTCAGTGATAAGGATTGTTTAATTTTGGCTCCAGGAGAAATGAAATTTTTCAAGTCTAGGAACATGGAACTCTGATCCAAATTTGCAAAACAACAGTGAGTCATTTGACATAACTCTACTTCATTGTTTTCCTAATTAGACATCTTCCATCTTAAATGCAGCTGACCATGGGAATGCAAGCTCACACACTTGAGTTCAAGTGGCAGCTTCCAGCCCGGATACTTTCTGACCGTGGTTTGGATAATGCTTTAGCTTCTCTAGTGTAGTGTTTTCTCATTTACTAACATCAAGATGGGTTAAAACTGATGTGAAGATTGACTGATAATGTATGTTGACCTTCCTATGTAAATTGTACTGAAAAAATGCTATTTGGACATTGTTTAAAAATGCAAGTTTCTACTTATCCAAATTTATAGAAATGGAATGTGTCAAAATAAATGATTGTCTTCTACTCTCTCCAAGACCTGATGAGACCGGACCCATACTTAAAATGCCAGAGCCAGGGTTAGCTAAACTAATACATCTTCTAATGGTCCTGATTCCTTCGGGGGATTATCCGGGTGGGCTGGAAGCAGGGTTTTGTCACTCATTCTTGTAGTTTGAGGCTTCCTAATGACACAGAACTTTATGTTTCATAAAATCTGAGTTAAATAAGAGTGTTAGTACTGGGAAGTACCTTAGAGACACAGAGAACTGCAGATTTGCAAGTCTCTTCTTTGTAAATATTAATTCTATTGGTGCAGAATGGGGTCTGGGAAAAGACCTTTTTAATAAGCATCTCTTTCCTAAACTGGCTCTGGTCATTCTGCTGACCACCAGCTTGGGTGTGAGAAGCACTGCCTTGGAAGACATGGTTTCTTCAAACTCCTGATCAGTATTCAATTATCCTACTCTGGCAAGGATACCCCTCTGGGTGAGGATTTCATGGAACACAACTAAGGTATATCCTCAGTTTCGAGCCCCAAAACATTTTACTGAGAATAAAGAAGGCACCAAAGATAATACATGATTTTTTTATTTCTTTCCTGGTTGCTCTTCATAATAATGCATTATATAGTCTAGAAAAATATGGAAATACTTTTTACAGAAAGTATAACTTTCTATTTTAAGTATTGTTCTCACAGGTCATAAAATCCAGAATTTTGTATCATGATCTTAGTTGACAATGATAATGTCTCTGATTTGTCTTATTCTGAGGTTAATTTTACATTGATCCAATATGTTAGGATATTCTGATTGAAGTTTAAATTCAGACCGATTTGTGGAAGCTAATGTCATTACGAGAAAACTACCAAGACATGCAGGGGTTTCATTTTATTTTTCTCTTACTATCCTTCAGAACTGGCAGAAATAAGATATTTATATTGTCTATGAAACCTGTTATTTTAATTTTTGCCTAGTAAACATTGTTTCTTTTCAAGACTATAAAATACTTGAGGTCAGATACTTTTTTTAAAAAGTGGATGTTACTCCTTTCTGGCTTCTGATTCTGCACCTTGTACACAGAAGGCAGTGGCTCAAAATGTGCACAAATTCTCCCAAAACATTTGCATAATGTGGTAATGTCTATAATTAGTTTTAAGATAAATATACTTTAGTTAAAGTCTGTCTAACCAGTGAAATATTTAATACTACCATTTTTGAAAAACAATGATTAGGAGTCAGCCATTATAAACAAGGAGGAAATTGTCAGAAAAACTTGTTGCATTTCTGTTTTTGCAGCTCATTGGCTCCATTGTTATTGGAAGTGGAAGAATGTTTATTATTTCAGGAGGTAAAGGCCGTTAGAAGCTTATTTGTCTGAGAAAATCTGCAATATTGGTTTTCTATAACCTGGGATATGTTATGAAACATGTTTACAAAAATTATGACTTCAGGCTTGGTGAGCCTTTTTTTTTTTTTAATAATAGCTAGTCCTTTGCCAGATCTGTAATGTAAAATTCAACCAATTTTTCTAGGTATCAGATATCATGCTTATATAAAGTATTTTTCTGTTTCAATGCTGTTTTTATTACATTGCATAGATCAAGGAATTGAAATGCTGGTGAGTCACTTGAACTCCCCGATGAGCATCAAATAGTGGTAGGTAACCACCAGCTAGCTGTAAGCTCACTTATTGCTGTGATAATCTTTTGAGGGTGGGTGATTATGGTAGTACATTGTTTTCTTGCCAGTATTTTTCTCATAGGTAGCTGCTCTTAGCTTCATTTGACTAATGGAAATTTTAAATTCTGCCTCATGATTCACAGGGGAGTAGAGAGCAACCATATATCTTATGCCCAGGGTTCTGAACTGCATGGTGTTTGAAAGAAAAGAGCAGCATTTACCCAGGGAGCATTGGTACCTTATCTAATTTGCGACTTCTTTCTTCCTTTCAGAATCATTTCATCTTCCTATGCTTGCATTCATGCACGTATCTTCCACTTACACGGCAGTTATATTGCACAACTCTGCACCTATAAATATAACTATGTCTAAACAATCTCAGGTATTGTCACCAGTATGATTGTAGAGTCCAGGTTCATGTGCGATCACCGAGAAAGTAAGTTATGTAATGTGTGAACAATTTCTACTCTTTCCTTTTAGTACACCCTTAATAGCAACTAGACTTATATTTTCCTCTTTAATCAAAAACTGTTTATTGAATTCATACAAGAGTTTTTTAAGTATGGGACCCATTTTAAGTATGGGTCCGGACTACTGAACTAGAATGTAAAATTAATCCAAGAAAAAAAGGCATATTCTGCAAAAGTTGAAAAGAGCCCTTTGCAGGGAGAAGAAATATTTTAAGTTATAACTGCAGGCAATATGTGTTTCCTGAATTAGGGACTGATGGTACTGTGGGATTACTTTTTTTTTTTTTTTGAGACAGAGTCTTACTCTGTTGCCCAGCGCGATCTCAGCTCACTGCAAGCTCCATCCCCCAGGTTCATGCCATTCTCCTCCCTCAGCCTCCTGAGGGTGACTACAGGAACCCGCCACCATGCCCAGCTAATTTTTTGTATTTTTAGTAGAGACGGGGTTTCACCGTGTTAGCCAGGATGGTCTTGAACTCCTGACTTCGTGATCCGCCCACCTTGGGCTCCCAGAGTGCTGGGATTACAGGCTTGAGCCACCACTCCCGGCCGGGATTACAATTTTTAAAAATCCAGTTCACAAAAGTGGTTGCAAAGGTCAGAGTAAAAGTGGTTTAGTGTGGACTAGGAGAACATGTTACATCATAGTTGGAGAGCCTATCACATCATACTTTCAGCATAAAAATATTTCTTAAAAAAAAAATTGGGCTATATTGCTTCCCTTAATTTTCTGTATTTGTTTTGCTCCACTGTATAAATCTGCTTGAGCTTCTATACCAAAATTCCTTGGACTGTGTGGCTTAAACAACTGAAATTTATTTTCTCGCAGTTCTGGAGGCTGGATGCCCAAGATCAGGTGCCAGCAGGGTCTGGTTGGTGGTGGGGGCTCCCTTCCTGGCTTGCAGATGGCCACCTTCTAGCTGTGTGCACAGGTGACCTTTTCTCACTTTGTGCACATGGAAAGACAGGCGCTCTGGTTTCTCTTCCTCTTCTTGTAAGGACTCTAATCCTATTGGATCAGGCTCCTAACTTTATGTGCTAATAATCTAACCATAATTATTTTCGTAAAGGCCCTATATTCAAATACTGTCACAATGGGAAGGAATTAGGGCTTCCACATAGGAATTTGGGAGGGCCACAAGTCAGTCCATAGCAACCACCAATGGTTCAGTGAATGGTATTAATATAGTAAGAATGTATCTTAAGTAGGTAAGTTAGCGTGTAGTTGATACCCGGGTAAGAACCAGACAGCAATCCCTTTACAGGATTGACCTCTATTTAGGCCAGACCAGACTGTCAGTTTTGGGTGTAGTCACAAACTAACTCAAGTTAGTGTGTGTTGGAGCACAAACTCAAGCTCAAAATAACGTCATCAGCAACAACAGCAACTTGTTGCCACAAATAATGAGAAAAATCCCAATTTGAATTTGACTTTTGAGTAAATGATTTGGGGCTGAGTGAATGGGCAGCTATCAACATTACATATATATACTGAAGTAATCTGTATCCCTTCTTATTAACAAGTTGGTTATCAGATTGTCTAATGTTTTTCTGCCTGATTTACCAATTATGGCAAAAGGTATATTTCCATCTTCCATTATGACAATGGATTTGTCAGCTTTTCTCTTGTAATTCACTGTATTTTTACTTTATGTATTTTAAGGCTACGCCATCAAGTGCATAGAAGTCAATTTTTATTTCCTAGTAAATTATTAATTCAATAATTATCTCATTACTCTGTATCCTTAATAGTGATTTTTTTGGCTATTATTCTGTTTACTCTGATATAGCATCTTTCCTATACACTTTCTCTATTCCTTTTCCTCTTTTCTTTTTTAGATGTACTTCATGAGTGTAGCATACAGGCAGATTTTTAAAAAATTAAATTCAGATACTTTGTCCATTAACTGGATACTTCTCTTTGCATTTATTGTGATTACTGATCTAATTCTATTCATCTTTACCATATGATGTGGTATACATTTTTTAATTCTTTTTCCTTCTTTTCATAAACTTCTTTTATATCAACTTTTTAAAAATGTCTTTTTTCCCCTCTACCAACTTAGCAGACATAAATTTTATTTATATTTTTAGTGGTTTTCTTTAAATGTTTATTTTGATATTTCCCACCAGAGCAAAATCTGTCATTACTCAACATCTATAGTCTTCTTCCAAACTGTGCACAGACTTTAGAATCATTTAATACCCAGGACACCTTCCTATTTTACATGAATTTGTTTCTTAATACTTTAGAAATTTGCAGTTATTGTGTTATATGTGAAATATTTATTTAGATGCATTATTTTGTTTATCTGCTTATTTACCTGCATTCTTGTTCACTGTTGATACTTGCATCTCATTTCTTTATTCTCTTTCTTTCTTTCTCTTTCTTTCTTTCTTTCTTTCTTTCTTTCTTTCTTTCTTTCTTTCTTTCTTTCTCTCTCTCTCTCTTTCTTTCTTTCTTTCTTTCTTTCTTTCTTTCTTTCTTTCTTTCTTTCTTTCTCTC